>NC_056745.1:209503287-209803287 GCF_019279795.1 Protopterus annectens
AAGCCAGGTGACTATAAAGTAAGGAAATTAAAAAACTGGGAAAAGCGAGTACATAGATCAGGGTCTGTCAGAAGTTAAAAGTGCATTCAGTCAGCTTCTATAGAGGTTGCTACCTCCCACAAAGTGACACATTTCCTAAAACATAACATAAATGGAGTTTAACCTCCTTTCAGTAAAAGTAGTGACTGGGATTTCAAAAGTTTCAGAGGCTAACTTTGTAGAATGGTATGTCTATTGCTTTTCACGACAGGACAAAACAAACCATCTGTGACTGTGTTTATTAAAACTAATAAACCTGCCATGCTGACAGAGCTCTGTGACAGACTTACAGTTTAACATCTTGTCCTTGATCCTAGTCTCAAAATGTTTTTTTTTTATTCCTAACTTTGTTGTGTCCTGTCACATCTATTGCTCTTTTAAAGCTAAGACAGCAAAACAAATTAATTATTTTATTTTCCAGAGTGTTACATACAAAAAAGTACACTTGCATAAGCTGAACTTATAACAGTAGATGTTTGAATGATCACTGTTGCAGTAGCCTGTTATATGGGTAATATCCTGCCAAGGATAAAACAGCTGGCCAGCTTCCAAATCTTCAGGGCACTTTCCACACATACAAACTATCAAGCAGCTTGAACTGAGCAGAGTAAAATAAAGGTTTAGGTGCAAAGCTCTTCAAAGTTTTTCTGTCAGCAGAGAGAGATAGGCTGACCATGAAAGGATAATGCTAGGAACAACAAAAAAATAAACATCTGTCAACACCCTGGCATAAAAACCACACCAAAAAATGGGGTTGGAAGGAAGGAGCGGCTACTGCAGCATTCAAACATATACTGCTATGGTAAGTTCAGCTTAAAACAACTGAACTATGTTCAACATACTGATCACTGCTCCAGTAGCCTTAGCTATATGGGTACCTTAGCTAACTGCATTTGGGAGGTGGAAAAAGAACAGTGCCGGAGATCCTGGAGAATGGTTTTAGCAGAGCTTGATCTGGACCAGGAGAAGACATCAAGATTATAGTGCATTGTTAAAATATACATAGAGGACCAGCCAGCAGCTTCTACAATAACTTCCAAAAAGCCATAGATGAGACCAAGGCCCTGGCAGAGTGGGCCTTGACCCTTCCTGGAACAGTAATGTTATGGTGAGTATAACTAAAGATAATAGCCTTAGACAACCATTTGGAAATACTATGTTTTCACACAGGTTGTCCCTTTTTCTTCAAAAGAAATAATTCATCTAAAGAGCTGAAAGACTCAGTTTTGTCAAGATAGAGCCTGAGTTTGTCTGTGGACATCCAAAGTACAGAGTAACCTTTCACCCTCATTTTTAGGTTTAGAAAAGAAAACAGGGAGATGGAAAGTTTGGCTTAAAGTAAACTTGGATACCACTTTAGGCACTGAAGGATTAGGTCTCAAAAAACACTGTCCCTATGGAAAATGAGGTAGGGTTGACTCACCTAACAGCCTGTGACTCTGAAATCCTTCTTGCAAAGGTCAGTAAAACTATTTTCCATGTTAAGAACCTCAAGTCAGCCAGATTAGCTGGTTCAAAGAGAGCAAGTGTTAGCATTTCTAACACAAAATTTAAGATCCCAAGTACTGGCTGTGATGATGTGAGGTAGTCCCAGCTATGCCAGAGAGACTAGGGCAGCTCTGTGTAACATACGCTAGCATAACTAGCTGGAGTTTTGTAAAGAATTTTATGTCATTTGAATATCAAACTGATTTGTAGAGATGCTTGTGTTAAAAATGTATCAACAGTGGGTCCTAATGGACAAAAAAGAAATATGCATGTATGTCAGACTGTATTGTAACTGATGAAATGTGTATATATGTTAACAGAGTATGCTGGAAGGGAAGGGGTTAAGCTCAGATTACCTTCAGAAAAATAGCCTGAAATTAAATGACTTGGTTAAGGCTGTGAAGATTGGGGAAGATGGGTGAAGGCTGCCAGCCTAGCCAAATAGAATTTGATACATAATTCTATCATTTGTAAATATAAATGTAAACTACAGTTTTGTTGTTTTAAATGTAAAGAAATGCTGTTACAAAAATGTGGAAACAGTGCTCTCTACTGACCAGTAAAAGCATGTGGTGACCCTTTCAAGGGAACAGTGGTGCCGAATAGTCTAGATGAAGAAATGCTTTCTATTGTTTTAACCAAGAGTTAAATTGCTAGACTTAAATATGCAAATGTATTTTTATTGCTCTGTTCCTGACCAGCTGCAAGATAACAAAAGGGGGATGTTAAGAATATACATGCAGTTAATATATCAGCCTGGGAACTCCAGGAAGTGTAAAAAGATGATGTAATGTTTTATCAGAACTGCAATAGCAATTTAAACAGTGAGAACCAGAGATTATTAAGCATTTTTGTCTTGACATCCATCTCATCAGCACTCTGCCTGTTGTCTTAAGTAAGTTATATTAGAAGTGTGTTTTCTTGTAGAAATAGCTAGGTCTATAAAGATTAGACTAAGTGTTTTTCTGTTATGTCAGAACTGTACTACGGAATTATTTTAAGTTTCTGTGTGATTTCTGAACTCTTGAATAGCACTGTGGTGTAGTAGTATTGTCTTGTGTTTTAATTATTCATTATTAAATATTTTAAAAACCTTTTACCTGTGGCTGGTTTGTGTAGAAATAAGTATGCTCTAGAGTACATTGCATATTTATAAAGTTTACTGTATCTGCCATTCCTATAGCTTTAGCCCTGGGCTATACTACCAATTGGATATTAATACTGCACAGTAATAATTGGACACCCTTTTAAGGGCCTTTGGGTAGCTGATAATTATTAGCTAGTGGTGACAGTAATTACTACTGTATAGTCTGGGTAAAAGGGCACAGCTGCAGAATCTGTGTCAGCCTTTCCCAGGAGTTGTTTGTGAAGTTGTATAAATACTTCTCTCAAAGTGTGTGTGAGCTGTGTCAGTGGGAAGTCTTATTGGGGACACCTGGGAAGCAAGGGAGCAACCAACCCCAGACTGACTGTGATCTCTGTATGCACTTAAGGGAAATTGTACTTTACTGTGTGTATTTGTTATCCTTTCCTCTTATATGAGATGCCCTCTTTGGTGTTAGTGGTGAGGATTGAGGCTCCTTGATTGCTGGGCCAGGGTGTGGCCTTCACAAAGGTCATAAAGATTTTATCTCACAGACCTGAATGCATCAGAGATGCAATGGCTGGGCTGGGATCCTCTTCTTATTGTCCTTAGTGGTCAACTAGTTGCTACCTTGGTGTACCAGAGAATGGCTAGGTAGTCTCTGCAGGAAGGTTGAAAGGATTGGAATTATTTTACAGTCTCCAGATGCTGGACAAAGCTTTAGCAAAGTCCGAGGTGTGTACTGTGACACATCTGGGCTAGATCCTGGCTCGGCTTGTAGTCAGTGGGGTAGCATTGGAACCACAGAATCAGGTGACCAGACATGATGTCATTCCGTAGCCAGCACTTGTATTTAGATACTAGTGAGAGATGTGACAAATCACACTCAGCACTCTGTTTTGGAACTGACAAGACCACTCACCCACTTCATCTTGTCTTGCTTTAGTGAGTAACTTAACTAGAGAACAGTAATTCTTCAGTCAGTTAGGAAAATACACTGAGATTAGCCAAAAGTATTGCTTTTCAGTATCTGTCTGAGTCTATCTGTGTTATTTTGTATTTTTCCTGTGAATTGAAACTCTGGTGCTTATTGTAAATAGATACTCAGTATTTTCATACCTTTCTTTTATTATTTATTATTAAATATATCTAAACCTTACATCGTGGCTGGTCTTTTAGAAAATATTTTAACTTTTGAGAGTACTTGTATTTATTTAGTGGTACTGTAGCATCACACTCCTGAAAGTCTTGCCGACTGATTAACACTACCATTTGTATAAGTATTAATTTCACTAAGAGTAATTGGGTACCCTGGTAAGAAAATTAAAGTAGCTGGCTAGTGGCAGTGAATCTACCTAATAGTCTGGGTAGAGGTGGCATAGTGGGTAAATCTGCGCCTGCCTTTCCCAGGTGTGTGTGTGTGTGTGTGAGCTACTTGGAACAGGAACACAAAGCACTGGTTTCTGCAGACAGAAAGGTGGAGTCTTATTTGGGGCCTGGAGGCCTATCTTGCTTTGCTTAGGAAGCTAAGACTGAAGCATCTGTAGTGACTGACTGCTTTGGAGGAGGATGGGAGAAGAGAGACCTAAAGTTAAGGATAACCAGACATCTCATTATTAAAGGTTCACAAACCAAAAAAACTAAGTCTGGCTGCAACATATAGCTACCACCCCTCTACTGCATGAAACAAACTCCCTCTAGAAATAAGAAACCTGACAAACCACAAACAATTTAAACTAGCCACCAAAGACTACTTCAAAAAACACTGGACCTGTCACTGCTCACACCCTCCCTGACCAAAATCCACCCACTTAGTTTCAGAGTAACCAATATAGATCTTGAATCAACCTACTTCCTATACTAGCAGATAAACTCCTAAACTTAAGCTAAATGCTGCCCTCAGAATGTCTTATTAGCATATTCTTGTCAAACCACTACTTCTTACATCCCAAGCTTAAATTGTTATTAACGCTGATTGCTTAATTATTGTATAACTTGATATTTACCATAATAATGATTGTATTCACTAAATAATTCTAGCCTTTTTCTTTTTTCTCTAATATTGAATGTCAAATTGCTATTGTAATTGTTCTATATGTTCTGGAGCTTTTCTCACCAGGCCTCTGCTGAAAAAGGGCTTTTGCTCAGTCGGGCACTCCCAGTCAACAAATGTAAACTGGGATTTGAACAGATAGGGTATTGATCCTGCAACCAAAGGGATTTCGGATACCACCGTATCTTTATATATGGTGTCTTGCCAGGGGTATCATGAGAATCACTGATGCCATGAGGTATTCCCATGCTGTGACCAAAGTGTGAGTGCCAAACCTTAGAAATGGATCTAAATAAAGATATATATATTTTTTTCCCTGTGGAAGAAAAGCTCTTTGAACTGAGGTGTCTAGTTAATATCCTAGGAACACAATCCTGTCAGGGAGTCAAGAAAGACATTTGAAAGTTCTCTTGGAATCGCAGCTTGTGTAAGAGATCTCTCACCCAACAGAGACAGAGAGAGAGAGAGAGAGAGAGATTCCTGACCCTTTGAAAAAACCTCTGCAAAGATACATAAGTAATCTAAATATGGAAAAATGGGGATAACCTGTAGACTGCAATGAGTTATTACTGGAGCTAGATACTTTGTGAACACTCTTGGTACAGTGGATAATCCAAAGGGAAGGCAGAGAACTGATAATGTGATCCAGATAAACAAAACTTAAGAGTCAGAAGTCTGGGTGAGTAGGAATGTGATGATAAACATCTTTTAAGTCTAGTGTTACCAGGAAACCTGAAAGAGGAGGAAGAATAGGTAACAGGTTGTGAAGTAACAAAACTTTGAATCTGGGTAATGTCACAAACTGGTTTAGGAAAGAAAGCTCCAGAAATGGTCCCCAAGCATTTTCTTTCTTTGTCACTAGGAACATCCTTGAATAAAAACCCTTCCCCACCTGGGAAGGAGGAACTGGTTCAATTGCTCTATGGGACAAAATGTGATGAACAGGTGGGGAAAAAAAAAGAGTTCCATTTACAGGAGGAAGAATGGCTCCTTGGAAAGGCATTTCCTCCCACTGCCATCTGTAAACTCTGATGAATTTTCAGAACCCATTTGTCTGAAATGACCTGTAGCCAAAGAGATAAATGGAAATTTAAACTTTCAAGAAGAAAAAAAAGAGGCCAGGGTGTGCGTGTTGTGTGTGTGTGTGTGGGGGGGGGGCACAATGTCTACTGTATAGTCATTCAGACTTGTTGGACTGTCTGTGGTTTTGGGAGGTTTGGGACTACTTTTTGGAACGCCCTTGCCTTTTCTTCTTAAATGTCTGTTTACCTGAATTTTGTTGAGACTACCCTATTTTTGCCAAAACTTGATAAGGACATAAAAAAATCTTTGGACAATCTGGAAAAAGAGGTCTGGATCAGCTGGCCTTTTTCATCACACTTTTTGACCACCTCTTCAGCAGAGGGGGCAAACACTAAATCTCTGTCTAAAGGAGAATTTAGAATCCCATTTTTGTCATCATCTGGGAGGTTCTGATAATGCAGGCATGTGAACCTCCTCAAAAAGTACCAGTGGCCATAACCCCGGAAGAAGCATCAACAGAGTCATACACACACTGCAATCAATGAATAACCTGTGCAATAGAAGAAACTAAATTATTTAAAACATGCTTTTCCTCACAAGATGAAACTGCTGACAAAACATTCCGCATACTTTCACAATTTGCCAGAACAAACTTTAACATACGAGCCTGACAATTCAAAATTCTGGAAATCAAAGTTGCAGAAGTATACACTTTTCCCCCATATCTATCAATAATTTTCCCATCCTTCTCAGAAAGAGTAGGAATTGAATTAACTAAGTGTTTAACAGTATCAACTAAAGCTATAGCTTCTGAGTCAGGTTTGGGAATAGTGTATAAAAATTTAAAAGTCTGAGGAACTTTACACACCCTGCCTTTTTAAGGGCAGCTGGCTAACAATTAGGAAAATTGCAGGCACTGACAAACACATCCACTAAAGCTGACAAAAAGGAGGTATGGGTGTAGGTTTTGGAAAAGCTTTCTGTAAGAACTCATAGTATTTTCTGAGGGACTGAGAAACCTCAGAGCTCTCTCATTGAAAACAGTGGCACATTCTATAGCAACAGTCTTGGAAGAACAGATTCCCTCAAAGGAGAAAGAGAAACTCCCACAGGGAGAATCAGAAACTGAGCTATCTTCTGAGTCTGAATCATAAAGCTGAGGAAAAAAAAAACTGTATCCATCCTTACATCTTCCTGCTCAGATTCAGAATCTTGAATCTCCTCAGGAAAAAAAGAATCCTTTATTTTTCCAGAAACTACTTTACAGGAATAATTAATAGTCTGAATTAAACCTTGTGCCAGACCCAGTAAACTATTCATATCCAAAGAAATGTGAGGAGCAGTAGATACATATGTGTTTTTCTGTTTTGTTTTTACAAGAAAAATGGGGCCAACCACATTACTAATGGCAGCATCTGCTTTCCCATGGATGGGCACAGCATTCTGACACAACAGGAAAACCAAGTGTGTTTCTTCCTTGCTGAAAGATGACAGCTGAAAAACCCACAGAGGATATGCCGGTCTCTTGGTCTTCTCAAAAGAGCAACACCAGAGGGCTCAAGAGAAAGCAGTCCAAGGTACCTGAAATGGCAACTGCAGAGTTACTCATCAGTAATTAAAGTGAAGTAAAAGCCAGCCTGAAGAATTAATGCTCCCATTCAACTTTTTTTTTTTTTTTTTTTTTTTGCAGATAGGGGAGAAAAGAAGTGAAAAATCCAAAGCCTGGTGATGGCTGCCAGCCTAGCTAGATAGAATTTTGTAAATAATTCTATGCCATTGTAAATATTAATGTAATTCACAGACTTGCTCTACAAATGTAAAGAAAACTATATCTTATGATTAAACTATATGTTGTACTGAGCTTCAAAAATGTAACCGCAGTGCACTCTGCTAGAAGAAAGCTGAAAAGTCAACCATTGTATGACTGTTTGATCTCAAGCTCAGAGACAGGATGTCTGGACTAAGGGATTCTTTCTATTGTCTTAGAACAAAAGTTAATTACTAGGTTTTACATGTAAAATATTTTTTTATTTGTGTGGCTTCCTGCAGGTGCAGATTACAAAAAGAAATGTAACTTCTGAGTTTCTGTTAGTCTGGGAAACTAAATCAGAACTGTTAAGCATGATGTAATCTGAAATGACTCAGCAGTACTGTGTTATCAATTTAAGACTTTTTGTCTGAAGAACATCCACTCGCCAGCACTTGCTTGCACTGTACTTAAGTAGGATCTTAGACTTTGGTATTTCTCTTAGGGATAGACAGAAATAAGAAGTTATGTACCTACCATAATGTTCCATGTTAGTTGTCTTCTCACCATCTTTCTTGCTGCTTGAGTTTGGAGCTGATCTTCGGCTCCGACTCGGCCAATTTCTAAAGCTCGAGAGCTACTTACTGGCTTGAGGCCTCCCTATATCTCACAATGCCTGGCTCTAGATCCCCAGATCTCATTTGGAAGACCTAACACCATCACAATACAAGAGGACAACCGTCCCAATAGCAAGACTTCAGCTATAGGGATAAAGAAAAGGTAGAGGACATAAAATGGTTAAGGCTCAGCCAGTGACTAGACTCATAGTAGAACTCTTCTCGGTCCATCTAGGCTAGGGGGATGGAGGGTGGGATGCAAGAAAGAAGGTGAGAAGAAGATAACTAACATGGAATGTTATGGTAGGTACATAACTTCTTAATGTTAAGTTGTCTCTCTCGCCTTCATTCTTGCTGGTTGGGACAGCGTCCCTAGCACCTCAGTCCTGGGTGGCTCATCGGAACAGACTCTTGAGCACAGTGGAACCAAAATCAGCTCTACTCCTAGAGACCACATCCAATTTATAATGTGAAATGAAGGTATGAGGGGTGGCCCATGTGGCCGCCGCACAAATGGCTTCCATTGGTAGTCTTGCTTGAAAGGCTACCGACATAGCTAAAGCCCTAGTAGAGTGGCCTTTAGGTTTAGCAGGGAGTTCTTTATTCCTCAATTGATAAACAAGGGTACTAATAGAGGACAACCACCTGGATAAGGTTACTTTAGACACTGGTCGACCCTGCTTACCCTCCGCATAGGACAGGAAGAGTTGGTCTGATTTCCTTATTCGCTCAGTCCTATGCAAATAGAAACGCAATTGCCTATGAACGTCCAACTGGTGTAATCTGTGTTCAGCCTTGTTGGAATAATTTGGGAAAAAAACTGGCAAATCAATGGATTGGTTCAAATTATTTTCGGAGGGGATCTTAGGAAGGAACGAAGGATTAGTCCTGAGTGAAACCCTATCCTCATGGATAATTAGGTAAGGAGGACGAACACATAGGGCTTGAAGTTCAGAAACTCTCCTCACTGAAGTAATGGCCACCAAAAAGAGGGTTTTCCAAGACAGCAATTTTAAGGAACAGGAAGCTGCTGGTCCAAAAAGAGGCAGTATCAAGGAAGCTAGGATCAAATTCAAGTCCCATGGAGGTGGGGGATCTCTCACTGGAGGCCTGAGCAAGATTGTTCCTTTAAGAAAGGCTTTGCAAAGCTTATGGGACATGATGCTGGTTTCTGACAGGCCCGTATGGAAATTAGACATTGCCGCTAATTGAACCCTAATGGTGGCAGAAGAGGACCCCACTTGAAAAAGTTCTGCTAAAAAGTCTAGAACGTTATGGACAGGGGCCGTAAAAGGATCTATATTTCTAGCCTCTGCCCAGAAAGAAAAACGTTTCCACTTACTAACATAAGTCTTCCTGGTTGTAGGTTTGTGCGAAGAAAGGATAATCTCACGCACTGAATTGGAAATACTGGGAAGCCTAGCTAAGGTTGGAAGTGGAGCAACCAAGCAGTGAGGTTGAGAGACTGGGGAGATTGATGCAGTCTGCCTGACTGATGGATCAGGAGGTCTGGAACTGGGTCCAGATTCCAAGGCTGCTCTAGAAGGTGACGATGCGGGAAGGGGAACCAGATTTGTCGAGGCCAGTAGGGGGCAATGAGGATCATCCTGCAACCCAGCACGGTAGCTTTCGGAATTAGGGGAAAGGGTGGGAATGCATACAAAAGTCCCTGGGGCCAATCATGAACTAGAGCGTCTCTGGGGGAGTGTCCGGGAAGAGGGAAGAGAGTGAAGAAATTGTCGCACTTGCTGTTGAGAGGGGTTGCGAAAAGGTCCAGCAAGGCTAACCCCATTGGCAGAAGATTTTGTCTGCTACTGTCCAATTGAGAGACCACTCGTGAGGCATGAAAATAGCTCTGCTTAGCCTGTCCGCTATGACGCTGGACTTCCCAGGGATGTGCGTTGCTGTCAGAAACCATTGAGAGGAGATCGCCCACTGCCATAGTCTGAGTGTTTCTCGACATAAGGGATATGACTTGGTTCCGCCCTGCTTGTTGATGTACCATACTACAGACATATTGTCTGTCTGAATTGCAATGGTCCCAGTGGGTAGAGAATTCTAAAGAGCTTGCAACGCTAAAAGCACCGCCCTCATCTCCAAGACATTTATGTGCAAGTGGTACTCGTGGGGTTGCCAGGTGCCCTGGACAGTCCTGCCCTGAAAATGCCCCCCCACCTGATCAGGGAGGCATCCGTGGTCACCGTGGCAACTGGAGGAGGAAGGACAAATGGTCTGTCCTGGGGTACTGATGAGATGACCATCCACCAAGCCAAGTGGTCTTTTCACGATTGTGTGATTAATATCTTGTGAGACAAAGGGAGTTGTTGAAAGGACCATTGGGTGAAAAGCATCCACTGGAGAATCCTCATGTGAAATCAAGCCAGGGGAGCTAATATGATTGCTGCTGCCATGAGGCCCAAGGTTTTTAGGACGAATCTGGCTTGAATATTTTTGCACCCTAATAATACCTGTACGTGTCGGTGAATGTCTGCCACTCTGTCTATTGGAAGTCTTGTGGACAGATCTTTCGTATTTAATCTTGCGCCTATAAAGGTTAAAGACTGACAAGGTGACAATGCAGACTTTTCGAAATTTATTGAGATACCTAGGTTGGAGCATGTTTGGATGGTATAATCCCTGGCTCTCAGCAATTGATGCCTGGTGGTAGCAGTAAGGAGCCAGTCGTCTAGATATGGAAACACCTGGAATCCTTGCCGTCTCAGGTGAGCGGTAACCACTGCCATGCATTTGGTGAACACCCTGGGGGCTGTGGTGAGACCAAAGGGCAGGGCTCTGAACTGGTAATGACTGGCTCCCAGCCGGAAGCGGAGAAACCTTCTGGAACGCCTGTCCATTTTGATGTGGTAGTACGCATCCTGAAGATCTATGAAGCACATCCAATTGTCCGGACCCAAAAAGGGTAGAATGGACTGAAGCGTGACCATCTGGAACTTCGTTCTTTGAAAAGACTTGTTAAGTCTGATGAGATCCAAAATGGGTCTCCAGTCCTCTGTCTTTTTTGGTACCAAAAAGAACTTTGAGTAAATTCCGGATCCTTGCTGGTCTGCTGGGACTTGTTGGATGGCCCGTTTTTTTAGCAGTTTTGAAATTTCCTGTACTGCCTGTTCCCTTAGACTGGGTGGAACATCTGGGATGGGGTTGTTTTATTGTAAGGGGGTGTGGACAAAGGGGATATTGTAACCTCCGGATATGATAGACCGTACCCATCTGTCTCGAGTGATGAGACACCAGGCTTCTGGGTACAGAGACAACCTTCCCCCGACTGCCTCCGAAGGTGGACAGCCAGGCAGCCCCTCAGGGGTGCTGGAAGGGCTTGTCAGAGAAGGATTCTCTGCTGCTCTGATTCTGCGGACCCCCTCTGCCCCACGGGCGGCATCTATTGTTGTTCCCTCCTCTGCCTCTGGAGGGAAACTCGCCAAGTGTGTCAGGCATGGCTACCTGGGGTTTCCGGAACCACATCTTTCCACTCTTCTGACCTTTATGGTATGGTCTAGAGGGAGTGGAAAAACAGACTCCCATGGCAGAGAGAGTCTTGCCTTCCTGCTCACACCTGGTAAGGGTATCTTTCACCTGAGGTCCAAACAGAGCAGAACCATCAAAAGGGGTGTTGGTGAAAGACGCCTTGAAGGGATCAGCAAAGTTACATAACCACATCCAGGCATGTCTTTTCAAAGCCATGCCTGTGCCTGCGGCCCTACTCGCCCCATCGGCTGCATACGAAATGAGCCACATGGAGGAGTTGACGATTGAACTAAGAGTCGCCAGCTGGGAGTTAATCTTGTCTTGAGCCCCCACAGCTGATGGATCTTGCAGGGTATCTCCTAGCTCCTTGAGGAGATCCCTCTGAAGACAGGTGAAGTGGCACAAGTAATTCAGCGACCGCATGGAGAAGGTCGCTGAGGAAAATATCCGCTTCCTGTATCTGTCCATCGTCCTAGACCCTTTATTAGGGGGATGGACAGGTACAGAAGTGTCAGCCAACTCCTTTTTCATGGCAGCTGCTACCACCATGGCATCAATGGGGACACCCCTTGTCAAAAAATGTTTATTTTGAGGGGCCATAATAAACTTAGTGGGCCTGCAGGGGGTTGGTTCCAGTGTGTCTAGAGCTGACCATGCCTTCCGAGCCACTACTTCCATCAATAGATCGATAGTAGGAGACACCCAGGAGGTGGAGGGTCGGGAACCAAACGCATCCAAGTATACCGACTCATCCTCAGAAGGGTTAAGGGCAGTCCAGTTCCCCCTCTGCTTAAGGATCTCAAGGATGTCTGAGAAAGAGACATCCTCAGAGGGGGATCTTGGGGACCCTTCCGAATCCTCCAAGTCAGTATCTGAAGTGACAGACTCGGGGGAGTCAACATGTTTCCTCTTACAATTCCTCTTTCGAGGGGGCTCCTCTGAAATCTCAGGGGAGGCCTTGGAAGAGGAAGTACACCCAGTGGGGTGACCTGGAGCATTTGATTCCCTCGCTTGGTGTCTGGAGGAGGGGCAGAGACCGAAGTAGGCACCCTGGGGGGAGGAACTGAAGGGGCTGATTGAGGTGCAGACTCAAAAGTCAGCATGCTCCTCATGACCTCAAAGGTGCCCCTGTCCAGGAGAGAAGAGGGCCCCGCTCCGAAGAGACAGGAATCCTCTCCGGCACTGAAAGGGATGGCTGCGAGGCCGATGTAGGAGCCAAGCTTACCTGCGCCGAGGCTCTGAGAGGGAGAACGGGGTCGGACAAGGGTCCGATGCCACTCGCCCCCTCGGAGCTGACGAGAAAGTCCCGGCGCCCAGATCCCTCCAAGGACGGAACCACTGAAGAAATCGGAGCAGATGACAGAGCCGAAAGGGGAAGCATCGGCGTTGGTTCCAAGATCCGAGCCCCAACAAGCTCCGGCTCTGAACTGACAGGAGGAGTCGGAGGAGGAACTACTTCAGAAACAGGAACAGCCACAGCCTGAGGAGGAGGGCTAGCTAACATTTTAGCCAGGGCCTGCGATTTGAGGAGTCTACTAACCACTCTCTCCAAGTCATGATTGGATAGCCTCGAGGACCAAGAAGAGTGGGACCAATGGCTCCATTGAGATTGTAGCAAAGGTGACCCCGGAGCCAAGCGAATCGACTCTAGGGATGGTGACCTAGATCGCTTATGGCTCCCTGACGGCTCTGAAACCAAGGTCGGAGCCGAGTGAGATTTTGATACTTCAGTTCCGGCCGGAACCGAAATGGAAGCAGACGCTCCACCTGGTGATGGCTCCGTACTGGGAGCCGATGGCTTGGTGGGCTTAGGGGTTTTGGCTGGCTGAGACTTCGCCGGAGACCCCTCGGGTTTTAGTAACCCCCTGAGAATCAATTTGTTCCTACGCTCCTGCAGGACTCTCGGACTAAAGGCATGACATACCAAGCAAGAGTCCTGCAGGTGTAGGGCACCCAAACAATAAACACAAGAAGTGTGACTGTCTGTCAGAGACATTTTCTGACAGCACGAGTCACACTTCTTGAATCCTGATACCTTGGTATCCTTTGACATGGTAAAGAAAAAGGGATACCAATAGAGGAATATTAAACTAGTGCAAAGAAACACAGTGTCACACACACACACACAGACTAGTCCCCCACCTTCAAACAAAAACATTTGTCAAACTATAAAGGCTAAAAACTACTTCCTACTGGAAAAAGGATTAAAAAAAAAAGGGAAGGGGATAGCCTCTAATTTAAACGGCCTACTTAGGAGATAGGGGGAGGGGAGAAACTCTCTAAGTAAAATGAGTTCCTAAAGGGCAGAAACACAGGGAAATTTAACTGCTAATATTATAAAAAGAAGAATATGACCTGAGCCAGTAAAGTGCAACCTCGTAGCTGAAGAGGCAAATGAGATCTGGGGATCTAGCGCCAGGCATTGTGGGATATAGGGAGGCCTCAAGCCAGTATTGAACTTTAGAAATTGGCCGAGTCAGAGCCAAAGATCGGCTATGAACCCAACCAGCAAGAATAAAGGCGAGAGAGACAACATAACAGTAAGATACTCTGAAAAGGCTTTTCTGGAAGCCGAGGCACCAGAGAAGTGTTACTTGCTCTTAATAGTATACGAGTTTGAAGTTTTGCTGTTAATTTTTACTGCAGAAGTTGTTTGTTTTAAATAAATCAGTCTATGTACTAAACTGGGTGAATTCATCTGGTCTGGAACTTGTGGTGTGAGGTTTGGTTTGTTCTACAGTGTGGTGCTTCAAATACTAAGATTAGTCTAGCTGTTTTCTATTGTTATGTCAGACTATCCTACAATATTATTTTTTACTTTTCCTGTGATTTCTGAACCCTGTAATGTCATTGTGTTGAAGTAATAAGATTTGTCTTGTGTTTTTATTTATTATTAAATATTTTAAACCTTTCAACTGTGGCTGTTTTGTGTAAAGGTAATTTAAGCTCAGAGTACATTTCATGTATTCGGTGATGCTGTCCAAGCCACTCCAATAGCTTTAGCCCTGGGTCACACTTACAATTTGGATAACAGTAATATTGCAGTGACATTGGTCATCCTTTGGGAAGGGCCTTATAGCTGATATTAGCGGTTGGTGGCAGTGATTTCTGCCTTATAGTCTGGAGAGAATGGGGCATAGCTGGAGAACCTGTGCTAGCCTTCCCCAGGAGTGTGTGTGTATTATATATAACTCATATCTCAAAGTGTGTGTTTGTGTCAGCTACCTGGGCAGCAGCTGGAAGCACTGTCTGGACAGAGAGGGTGCTGGAGGTTTTGGCTTGACCACTAGGCTGAGATCTCTACTCCATAGATATGCCAGTGGGGAGTCTTACTGGGGATCTGGGAAGAAACCAGCCCCACACTGACTGTGATCTCTGTGTGCTCTTAAGGGAAACTGTACTTTACTGTTTGTGTACTTGTTATACTTCCCAATGTGCATGACCCTCACTGGTGCTAGTAGTGAGAATTGAGGCTCCTTGATTACTAGGTCAGTGCACGGTCACCACAGTCCCTACCAAAACAACTGTCTGACAAGTGTGTAGTGGAACCTTGGATAGTCAGTGGTATAATCTGCCAGAAAATAAAATGGGTTTGGTGGTAAATATTTAATGATAACCCCAAAACCACTAGTCATAGCCCCCGGCTACATATTTTTTACTAAAAAGTAAACATTTTCTTACAAAATATAGACATTTGAAATGGATTCCCTCACAGGGAACCCAGAATAAAAATGTGAATTTTAAGATATTTTTTCATCATTGACAACCACTAAAACACCATTCCTAGGCTTTAGCAATATATTCTCAGAGAAAAGAAACTTGTATTAAAAAAAAAAGATAAAATGGAAAGCATTCCCCAATGGGGTAAATGTAGTAGTGCTAGTTGACCAATCACCTGAAGCCCACATGGAAGCAAGTACTTCAAGAGCAAGAAAGCTTTCAAGGTTTAACACCATAACCACTGATTTTACACTCCCTTGTAAGTTGGCCAGTTGTACCATTGGCAGGATTTAACCCATACAACACAGACTACTAGAACAGTGATCTAATGATGAACATCAACAGTTCTTCCCTTAGGTGATAACCAGTCAGCAAAGCTTAGACTAAAACAATGGTGGTCCCAGTATTCTTTTTACAGGTACCAGAAAAATAAACTGGCAGATTCTGTTTAGAAGAACCTTGACCATGTTAAGAAGTTTTGAAGGGGGATGTTGCTGCTTGGAGTGATCATCTTTCCAGTTTCAGGATAATGATACATTTATCAAAGGCAACTCTTACTTCTGGGCAAAGGTAAAAATCTCTAGCAGATAACTAGCTGGTTTGAAATGTTACTTATGCTTTCAAGGTCATGATGAATCTCAGAAAGTTTGGGGTCTAACACCACCCTTGGATGTTTGTACTTTGGGAGAATATTAAAAGCGCAACTGCCAGGAGATCTATTCAGTTTTGATGTGTATCAAAGAGCATGGGCTTAGCTTGGCTGCCACTTTAATCAGAGGTTTGTCCTTGGACCACTTGGTAATGGACTGAAGTCTTCTTTTAGTTGATTGTTTAAAGGGAAATATTCAGATTACTATAAGTGTACAAAGACCAGTTTAAGTAAGAAAGGTAAATACAGAGGTGATCCATAAAAAGTCCCAAAATGGAGCATTGAGGGAATATGTGAAACATTATGAAAGGACTGATATGAGAAGTTGCCAAGTATGACCATTGTCTATCCTAAGGAAAGGTAAATGGCAGCACTGAAAGACAACCAACATTTGAAAAAGGGCATAGTCCACACTACAACTGTCCTAGTTAAGCAATGTCCACATGGACTGATATTGTCCAGAAAGAATTGGTGTAGTCATAATTTATGAAGCCATGCTGCCAGTCATAACAGATACCATATCTGTTAAGGTGCTCAAAGATCTGGTTCATAGGAAAGTACTAGGATAGCTGCCCTTGAAGGGCATTTTAAGCTTAGCCAATTTCCCATTTTATTCTTAAATTAACCTATCACATTTGGTTACAGATTGGCTTTATCCATCCCGTGATAAATAATTACCCTTAATGAGAATAACTGGGATCATACCATAGATAATTTGTGGGGACATGTGCACGATATAAAGCATTTAGGAGTTGCTTCAGTCCATTAGTAGTACAGGGGGCAGTCTGGGGAAAACTTTATTTCCCATCCATAGATCCAAGTTGTGCTTGAATATGGACAGGAATGAACTTTGTTTTATGTGGATGGGGAGCCTGTTTCAGAGCAGTGGTATCATCTGTGAAATAGATATGCCTGTCCCTCCAAATCATTTTGTTGATGTTGCAGAACAGGTTTACATCCCTAGACTATTTCTGACACCATCTGGCTTGGTGATATATAGGAAAGCCATCAGTATTTGGTCAGAGAATGCCTTGTTTGTCAGACACATATCACCTCTTAGCAGTCTGTAGAATACCAAGTACAGTGACATGGCTTTGAGTCAGTCAATGTAAGACATGTTGCTTAGGCCTTGTATCTTTTTAGTAAGGTATCCTTCAGAGAATATTTTTAACATCTTGAGAGTACTTGTGCTTGTTTTAATGACACTGTGGCTGTAATGCATGCCAAAGCGGGCATTATATTCAATGATTAGCCAAATGAGAACTGAGAAAAGGGGAACAATAACTGTGATGTTATGAGTTAGTGCCATTTTTGCCAGGGAGAGTAGGGCAGTACATATGCCAGCACAGGTAGTTGGAGTTTGGTAAAGAATTTTATGTTATTTGACTAACACACTGATTTGTACAGATGTTTGAGTTAAAAATATATTTGTAAAGTTACTTGTGTTAAAAATGCATCAACAGTATGTCCTGCTGGACAGAAAGAATGTATGCATGTATATACGTTTATGTTGTAATTAATAAAATGTGTACATTTATCAGAGAACCCTGGAAGAGTGGAAAGTTTGAAATTGTGTTTAACTTTCAGATGCTGCCACAAATCTTAGCAAAGCTCTGTGTGTGTATCGTACCAGAATCAGGTGACCAGAGGTAAGATCATCCTCTAATCAGCATCTGGTTTCTTTGGAACTCTCACAGCAACACTATAGACTGACAGGATTTATATCTCACACAACCTCTGACAAAGACTATAATCATCTGGCTTTTGCTGTGATAAGACACTCAGCACACATCATGTTGCCTTGCTTTAGTAAGTTAGTCAGTCAGGGACATTTAGTGAGAATAATTTTGTATTATTTTCTGCATCTGTGAGGAAACTATCCAACTGTATTATTCTTTATATCTCTGTAGTTGAAGCTCGGTTGTTCAATGTATTCAGTAATCTCGTTTTCTGTTTTTATTTCTCATTAAATATTTTAATACTTTTCATTGTGGCTGATTCTTCAGAGAATATTTTTAACATCTTGAGAGTACTTATGCTTGTTTTAGTGACACTGTGGCTGTAAGAGCCTTAGGGTAGCTGACTGGTGGCAGTGATTACATCAGAGTCTGGGCAGAAAGGGGCATAGCTAGTAAGTAAATCTGTGCCAGCTTTTCCCGTGTGTGTGTGTGTGTGTGTGTGTGTGTGAAACTCAAATATCCAAATATGTGCGTCAGCTACTGGGAAGAGGGACACAGAGCTCCACAATTGTCAGTGTGGAGTTTTGTGTGGATCTAGAGAGAGTCCAGCCCCAGGTCTGAAGTGTGCTCCCTGTGTTCTCTTAAGGGAAATTGCCTGGTGCAGGGAAGCTGCATCTGAAAATACTGTGTAAATCCATCTTTGCTCTTAGTGACCATCCCTGACCGAAGTCGGGGTTAGGATGGAGTCTCCATGATTGCTGGCCATGAGTAGGGACCAGTCACAATGAGATTCCTAGATCTAGACACAATCCCTTTGTTTATAATCTGTGCAATATAGAAGGACTTGCTTACAACAGTGGACATATGGCCAAAAGGTAGGTCATTGCCCACAGAAGTTCCCAAATCCCAGACAAGTGAGTCAGCTCTCAGAGGTGTATTGTCAATATGTTAGTTCTCTGGGATAGATAATTTCCAAAAGAATACAATAATGCATTTTTTTTACATTTAGTTTCAGTCCATGATTTTGGCATCAGTTATTTTATTTGGGACAAACCTTTTTGTAGGATGTCAAAGTCATTTGGTCAACTACAAGTTTTTTTTTTTTTTTTTAGGAAAAAAAAAAACTTGATAATTCTGAACTGGAACGGGGAGGTTAGTAAAACAGAAAAGTTGGGCCTTCTTCCAGATAGCTATTTTATTTTAAATCTTGCAAAGGGGTTTATAAGTAGTTTTAAGAAAGTGAAGAACTCATCAGAGCCAGAACTTTTTAGGTCAGGAAACCTTTTCAAGCAAATAAATAGGGAATGTGACTTTTGGTCACAATCTTGACGTGAAAATGCACACACAGTATACTACCATCAATAGAAAGACTGAATATAAATTAATGAGCAGGCCGGCCAAATCATTTTCCTATATAATTATGCAAAAGTGAGTTTCTATCCCTCCTTTGGAGGTTGAAGAATTCTGCTTTTGGTGCCTAGTCTGCACACGTGCCCATCTACCTACATAACTAAATAAACTACTGGAAATTTCAACAAGGTGTCTATTGTTCCCACAAGGAGGGTATCGGAGAAAGTCTCTCATAGATCTGCTAGCTACAGTAATTTTATTTGGACTAACCATTTACACTGTGTATCCTGTTAGTCCTGTCACTCTCTGGGTCACAGGTAGGATACCAGACTTCACTCAAGCCCTCTGGATTACCTCTGTCTCCTTAAAAAATAAAAAAAGTAGTTCATAGGTAGCAATTAGGTATGCAGTCCAGGACACCTCTGATCAGCCTAGACCAATTTCTAAATTTCACAGGGAAATGTCAGGTTAGGTGACTTGATCACAGCCATACAAGATGTAAATGGAGCCTGTGGGAATCAAACCCTTGACTACTGGCACCAGCTCTTTAACAGGTCACAGTATTATCCTCTGCAATAACTGCCAGACTAAATACATTTCTAGTTCATAGGTAGCTAATGGCATGCAGTCAAGGAAACCATTGAGAAGCCTAGGCCAGCTTCCCAATTGTCACGCGGTCTCCTTAAGTGAGTAGCTCAGTCACACAGTAGACAAATGGAAACTTGTGGACTCAAATCCTACATTAAAAGCAGCAGCCCAGTAACAACTCATTGCCTCAATCTTGTATGCTAACTGCCAGACAGCATGGGTAAATTCTGCATTTAGCTGGCAATGAATTACAGATGTTAACCAAGGTATGGATCGAAGCCCAAATCTTGCCACATGAACAGAAAGTTATAACTGATATTTCCTTAGGTAACCCTTTGGACATTCCTTACCAAAGCATTTTAGGATAAGAACACCACACATCATTCTAGAGGAGGATTCAGGTCAGCCTGTGTTCTCTAAACCCATACTTAGGCCAATCAATACCACACAGTTAAACTGAAACTACCAATCATTTATTAGGTTCATAGGTTGGTACTAGGCTATCAGCTCTAGGGCCTATACAAACCTAGCCATAACAATTCCCTGGCTATTTCTTCCCACACTATTTACTTCCATTAGAGTTGTTAATGGACTAGGGCTCAAATATGGATTGAATGGGGAGGATGATGACCAAAAAAATATATATATATTTGTGATACCTGATAAGCTAAGTAATGGGAAGAACATCTATGGATGACCAGTTTGTCTGTCTAAAAGAAATGGTGAGCATTACCACAGGTAGGTACTAGGCTATCTGCCTAGCCAGAGTGTGTCAAGCTTTTACCGCCCCACTGATTAATTAACTGAGTCTCTGTCAAGAAGAGCCAATGAAGTGATCCCAGGGGTGTATTTTCTGTTACCCATCCACTCGTCAAGGTTTCTCTTGAAGAGTGTTAGTGAGAGGCTCTGCCTATTGTAGTTGGGAATTTTGTTCCAAGGCATGGGGAGTCTCTGTGACAGGAATCTATCCTTCCAGCATGTTCTATTTATTGTTGTAGCGAGGTTTAGCTCACTAGAGCGAGTGGCTCGCAGTGACTTGGATTTCTTTAGGTGGAGCATGTCCATCAATTCTGAGTTGGACATGGCTTTGTAAGTCAGGCAGAGATCACCTCTGAGTAGGCGAAATGCCACTAAGTACAGCCGGAGTTTTTCTAGTACGGCTTCATAGGACATATGTTTGAGGCCAGTAATCCTCTTGGTGAGGTACTTTTGTGGTCTTTCCAGCTGTTGGAAGTGTCTTGTGAGGTACACCCCAAATGGAGCATTGTACTCTATGATGGGTCTGATGAGCGACAAGTAGAAGGGCACTATAACAACTTTATTTCTAGATGCGAACCCTTTAGTAATTAGATGGGCTACATAAAAGGATTTCCTAACTACTTTGGCAATATGATTTTCAAAGGAGAGATTACTGTCTACTTGGGATCCCAGATCTCTTATTACCTCTTCTGTATTAAGGGGGGGCTGCCACCTATATGGTAATTCATGGGTGTTTTGTTTTTCCCAAATGGGATGACTATGCATTTTTTGGCATTTAGCTTGAGACCATGACTTTGACACCAGGTGTCCGTCTTAGTAAGGCCCTTTTGGAGAATGTCCGTGTCAGCCAGAGAGCCAATTATGGCTCCCAGTTTGCAGTCATTGGCGAAGTTGGTTAGCCATAGTCCTCCTGTGTTTGCCTGTACTTCTGAGAAGTATATGCCGAACAGTAGGGGTCCCAGGACCAAGCCTTGTGAGACACCACTTGTGACTGGTTTAGAGTCGGACCTGGAGCCCGCTATTATTACCGTGTGAGTTCTGTCTGTAAGCCAGTTGGCAACCCATCTCGTGACATAGGCTGGTGAGTTTTTCTATAATTCCCGAGTGGGGAATGGTGTCAAAAGCCTTGGTGAGGTCAAGGTAGGCTGTGTGAACCACCTTCTCCTCATCTATGGCCTTGGTGATGGTCTCGAAGAAGTCAACCAGATTTAGTAGGCATGATCTGCCCTTAAAGCCGAACTGGGTCAGGTCAAGTGTTTGGAGATTCCCAATGTCTTTGTTAACGAGTTCCATGATGATACACTCCATAGCCTTGCAGACCAGGCTAGTCAGGCTTATGGGGCAATAGTTACCAGGGTCAGTTGTGGCCCCTCCTTTGTGGAGTGGAATAACCGTTGCTGTGCGCCATTCTATGGGCACGTAACCTGTGGAGTGGCTGAGGTTGAACAGAGTGTTTCAGTGGGGGGTTAGTTCGTTCTGTAGTCCGTGCAAGATGCAGCCTGGGACACCAACTGGCCCCATTGACGCTGTGCTTTTGAAAGGGCTATTTTCACCTGTGCGTCTGTGATTTCCGGGACACTACACTTTTCCGGTACTGTTGTGGGCCCTTTTGGGGGTGAAGGTTGCACTGAATCTATCTGCCAGGATGTTTGCAATATCAGTAGGTTCAGTATATTTTGTGCTATTTTGCACTAGCTCAGAGCATATCTGCGAGTTGCCACTTAAGAATCTTGACATAGCTAAAGAAGGCTTTGTGGTTATCTTTCGAATCCTTGGCTATTTTTCTTTCGAAGTTAGCCTTGGATTATTTTGGGGACCTTAGTTTCTTACTGATACTGATCACGGATGTCTTTCCTTTTTGGGATTTGCTTTTTTCTGAACTAGTTTCCTCCTTCTATTGTATAACCTGTTTATGGCAGGGGTCCACCAGACTTGTTTCCTTCTCTTAGGAGAGTGAGTCTTGGTTTTGCTACAGATGGCATGATCCATGCATCCTTGTAGGTGCTCAGAGTGAATTTGTAAAGGTTCCTGCATCTTGGACACTGTTATCCTTTAGCATGGGGCTGTGAAACATACCACCTCTGTCTTAAGTAAGGTGAAGTTTGCTGTAGAAAAGTTTTTTACTGTGGTTTCCTTGGTTGGGGGTGTGTGTGTGTGGTGCGGACATTCAGAGTGATTAGTTTATGGTCTGATCTAACCAGTGACGGGTTGACTTCCGGTGCGGAACACGTCGCCCATGTTGGTGATGACCAGGTCCAGTATGTTTTCACCTCTGGTAGGGGAGTTTACAGCTGATCCAGGGCATTTGAGTTGATAAATTCCAGGAAGCGCTGGACCTGAGGGTTTGTACTTGAGTAGTTTTCCAAGTTAACAGTACTGTAATTGAAATTGCCCAATATCAGGGTGTTCGGTAGGACCTTCCTGTTTTCCAGTATCTCCAGAAAGGCGGAGTGGTGGTCCTGGGTCATAGAGGGTGATCTGTAGCAGGCCACAATTTGCATTGCAGATTTGCCCGATGTTAGTTGCACAAGGATGATCTCAGAGGTATCATGCTGCACCACTAACCTGGAGGTGTAGGTATCCTTGATGAATATGGATACACCCCCTCCTTTTGTGTTTCGGTCCATGTTCTGTGGCCGAAATGTGTGGTATGAGTTGTAGCCTGGTAGTGCTGGGGTGCTCTGTGGAGCCTTGAACCAGGTTTCAGTTACTGCACAGATGTCGACGTTCTCCATACTGAGGAGTGCTTCAAGCGTGTGATTTTGAGATTTAAACTCCTGGCGCTGAGTAGCATAACCCTCATTTTTTTATTTGTGCTGTTTACGGAGATGGGTTTGACTTTTGAGCCTTGCCTAAAAAAGGCATTATGGGGGCAGCAAGAGCCTTGGCCAGTATTCGAAAGCCTAGGGTTGACAGGTGCAAGCTGTCTCTTGCGAAGCAACGAGGCTTGTCGAGCATGTCGTCCTAGGTTGACTGACACTGGATCCCCTCTGAATGACATCAAAAGCTTAGCCAGTTGTTAAAATTTATCATTTTTTCTTTATACTGCTGTATCATTCTTGGTGAGGGCAGGATGCTACTCAGGGTCAGGGCCATACCCGCCTGGGCTACATGATCAGAGAGCTCTTCCTTGTCATCTTTTCATGTAGTCCAGGAAGGTACATCTCAGGTCATTCACACCAACATGAACAATGAAAGAGTTATATTTGTACTTGTTCTGGAGTGACCTGAGTGCTTGTGTTATGTGGCGGATTCTGGCTCCCAACAGTTCCCCTTGTCCAGCATAGTGAGTGGGACGTCAGTGTGCCTGACTATAGAGTCGCCTATTACTAGTGTGTTAGGTATGTTATTTCACCTTAAAGGCTGTGATTGTGTGGCACACTGATTTTGTGTTTTATGCGTTGTCTGGTTTGTGACGGGAGGTGCATGTTTTTTGGGTGTCTTGCTTTGGAGGTCTCTGATGCTTTTGCAGGTTTTTATTTAGAGCCTCAGAGTATGATTTAATGTATTTTTTGCCAGTGCTGGTTTAGTATGTCTATGTGAAGCTGGAGGTGTGATGCAAGTGTTAACCTTCTCCTCATGACTGTCTCTTCTAGTCTTGGGTAGATAGAGCTTAGCCTCCAATTTAGCTATATAACTGCATCTCTCACATATGTTAATGTTTTGTGGTAGAAGGAGAGGGTTGTCTGTGTACATGAGGCAGGTGTAACATTGCCTCAGGATACCCAGGTTCACCAGTTGGACTGGAGAGTATACCTGAAATTTCCCTTTGGTCATGCCTGAATAGTAGGGTGAGCTGCTTAATCGCTTGGTTGGTAAGGGGTGAATAATGAGCCTTGCCCTACTAGGCAATCAAGTGACGGGGTATATTAGTGCTTGCTATTAGGTCTGAGCAAGTGCTGGACTGTAGGATGCTTAAGTGCTTAGGTTGTGAGTTAGACTACTTTCAAGGGAAAAACTGAAGAGGAGACTTGGTGGAGCTGGGAATAATTTAGCCCTAGCTAACCGGCACTACTCGGATGTGCAAAACCATGCAAATGCGGTTTTTACAGCAGGGAAATGAAAGAGATAGAAATTAGCCCAAAATAGCCTATAAACTACTAACTTCTGGGCTGGAACCACTCCTCCAGGGACAGATGGCTGCTCAAAGCTCCGTCTCTCACAGTTGAACAGAGAAACAACCTTCTATCTAAGTAAGATATGGGCAACTCAGAAACTTGAAACACAGCCCAGAATTCAGCACTAGCCTGAAAACTGGATTATACTAGCTTAGAAAGGTGGGAAACAAGGAAACATTTTTTTTTAAAAGATAAGGTAAAAACAGTAAAGAATACTCTTAAAACAACTTTAAATGACTACAAACAGTTATACACTTAAAACAGCTTTAGATTACTACAAGCAATCAGAAAAGTCTTTTAAACAAATTATCCAATTAACCAGTAAAAAAATCTCAAAACTGAGCCATGTTCCTGTAGTCTTTAATCAGACAAGTTCTAAATGCACACTTCTGCCACTGGGGTACAGGGGAACCTTCTCCAAAAAAAAAGAAGGCCTGGATAATTGCTCAGGTTATACAAACAAAGCTAGATTTAGCAGGCCTCAATCTAGTTTATGCGACAGCAAACAAGGCACACCAATTTCAGTAAGAAACAGTTCAAATATGCAGGCACTATAAGCCTCTAACCAGAAATTCCAAGCTCAGAAGGGCAGAGTCCGGCCTCTCCTCCCACAAGAGTGGAGAGCACAAACCTTAATGTAAAATGACTGGCCTGAAGCCCAAGTACTTAAACCAGAACTAATACACCTTTAGAATAACAGACACTGAGCCTTCAATCAGCGGTTTCCAACTTAGAAGGATGTAAGCTACTTGTCCTGCCACAACAGTGCAGACCACAAACCTTCTTAATGTAAAACAACTGGTCTGAAGCCCAAGTGCTTAAACCAAAAGGCTTAGAATGATAGTTACACCAAGCAGTAATAAATGCAATTGAGTACTTTTAAGATGACGCAAAAGCAAAATAAAGTAGGAAGAAACACAAATACAGTAAAAGCAGATGATTTTGTTTTTGCCTAGTTAATCTGATGTAATCCATGAGGTTTATTATGACTGTACATTGCACAAGAAGTTTCAAGACTGAAGGCTTAGGCTTGGTAGATTAATACTGCTCCAGTTCTTTTTTTTTTTTGTAGCCCTCTCTGTCTTTCAATCTGATGGACTTTGGTCTGAAGTATCATACAATAGCTGCTTTATCACAGAATTTCTGAACCATTTATAACATAGCCAAATGTATTCATGCTACAAGTGTAAGGTGTTGAAGGTGAACTTTGAAAGCACACACTCGCGCACTATATATATATATATATATATATATATATATATACACACACACACACACACACACACACACAGGTCTGCCTCATTAGTTCTTTTATTTTGACAAACTACTGAAAGGAACATTAATCATTTAATTAGATTTGAATTAAAAAAGAAAAAAGCTTTCCTGCTAGGCACTATAGCTCCAACTTTACCTTGAGCTAATAGAAGACTGTTGTTAATGACATTGGGCAGACGTAAAGGAGGGAACACTAAATACCCCATACCACTGAAAGCTATAAAAGTTGAGCTCTGAGTGAGTCAAAGACCAGAAAAGTACAGTTTTGTACCTACCATAAATGTAGATGTTCGAAGATCCACATTGCTGCAGTCCTAACACTTGGGTAGTCCGCTGTCCCTCGGTCGGCCCGAATATCAGAGTATAAGGCTGACGTCGGTCAAGGCGCATTTGACTGACATCAGAACGTCAGGAAACAAATGCGCAGCACCAACGTCATATCCTCAGTCTTTTCTTGCCCCAGATGTCAGAAGACCCTAAAAAGAAAGGTCAAAACCCATAGACAACAACTAAACAACCAACCAGCCTAACACCAAAAATATGTACAATATATACAATTATACAATTATACCTCAGATGGATAACCCAACCCACACAACCACCTCAAACTACAGAGGGAAGGAGGGAGGGTAATGGACTGCAGCAATGTGGATCTTGAACATCTACATTTATGGTAGGTACAAAACTGTACTATGTTCTTCATCTCACATTGCTGCAGTCCTAACACTTGGGTAGAATCCCAAAGCAGAGGTAAGGGAGGATGGCTAAACTATAATGAAGCAGGAGCTGCCAAAATGCCCTGCAACACAGCAGTGGCAAAACCAGCCCTGGATTTAGAGTACAGTGGAAGGTGGTAATGCCTAGAGAAGGTATGCACTGAACTCCAAGTGGCTGCCTCCAAAATATCCTTAGTAGCCACCCTCAAAAGCTGTTGAAGTGGCAGTAGCCCTAGTGGAATGAGGCCTAATCCCAGCTGGAATCTTTTGCCATGATGGGAATAACAGAAAGCAATGCAAAATCCAATCCACTTAGAAATAGTTTGTTTTGACACGGGCTTGCCCTGAGAGCACAAAGCAAAAGAAACTAATAACTGCTGAGATTGTCTGAACCCTTTAGTTCTGTCCAAATAATATCGCAACTGCCTGTGTACATCTAAAGTGTGCAAAATCTTTTCCCCTTTAGTTTGGGGATTTGCATAAAAAGTAGGCAAATGAATAGTTTGGTTTAAAGCCACACTAGAAACCACTTTAGGCATAAAGGAAGGATTAGTACGTAAAGATACCCTATCCTTATGGAAAATTAAGAAAGGCTCAACTGCCATAAGGGCCTGCAATTCAGAAACCCTTCTTGCAGAGGTAATGGCCAACAAAAAAGCAGTCTTCCATGACAAATATTTCAACTCAGCAGCAGCTGCAGGCTCAAAAGGTTGTAGAGTGAGTTTCTCCAACACAAAATTGAGATCCCAAGCAGGAGTAGGAGCCCTTCGTGGGGGTCTTATATTCTTTGCCCCTCTAAGAAATTGCTTGAACAAAGGATGAGAAAACAATGGTGGGTCACAGTCGTAGTGAGCTGAAATTGCTGCAGCATGAATCTTAATAGAAGAGAAAGACAAACCTTTGTCCAATAACTCAGTAAGATATTGAAGAGCCACACTTAAATCAGGCTCAGAAACATCCAAATCCTTAGCTGCACTCCAAAACAAAATCTCTTCCATTTATCTGCGTACACTTTCCTTGTACTAGGCCTTCTAGCTTCCAAAATCACATTCAAAACTTGTTGTGGAAGTTGAGACCCTCTATGGTTTAAAACAGAATATGCCATGCTGTTAGGTGAAGAGAGTGAAGCTTGACATTGAGCAAATGACTGTCCTCCTGGGACAACAGATGTGGAATCAAAGGCAAAGGCCATGGAGGCTTCTGTACTAGACTTCTCAGTAATGGGTACCAGTGCTGTCGAGGCCAATCTGGAGCTATCAAAATCATCCTTGGCTTGTCCTGTCTGACCTTTAGAAGTACCTTTGGGAGGAGAGGCAGAGGTGGAAAGGCATACACATGAAGATTTTTCCAACTGAAAGAAAGAGCATCCACTTTCCAAGCTGTGGGATGAAACCGCTTTGTGCAAAACTTTGGCAGCTGGTGGTTTAGTGGAGAAGCGAACAGATCTATGTCTGGAGTTCCCAGGACACTGTCAATTTCTGAAATACATGAAGATCCAGTTTCCACTTGTGGGGATCCATGATTTGTCTGCTTAACACATCTGCTAAGGAGTTCTGTGCTCCCGCAGAAACCTTGCCTGAAGACTTAGTTGTAAACTGAGAGCAGTCTCCCACAAAATCATTGCTTGCCTGCATAGAGGATAAGAATGTGTTCCCCTTGCTTGTTGATGTACCACATGACAGTTGTGTTGTCTGTTAGAATCAACACCTGCCCTGGAAGAAGTAAATCCTTGAAAGCTATTAATGCAAACTGGACTGCTAACATCTCCTTCAAGTTGATATGTAGATGCTGTAGTCTGACAGGCCACTTGTCTTGTATCCACTTTCCGTTTAGATGAGCTCCCCAAGCTTTGTCTGAGGCATCTGTCGTTAAAATTTGACTCGCCTCTGGCCGGGTCACAGAGAGTCCCTTGTTTAGGTGACATTCCTGAGCCCACCACAAAAATTCCTTTTGAATGCAAGGTATTATTTGAATGACAGTGTCCAGATGCTGGCAGTGCTGTGTCCATACATTTTGAGATACCATTGCAACTTCCTCATATGCAGTTTGGCATTGGGAAGCACCAGAATACAAGATGCCATGAACCCTAAGGCTTGAAGGACTGTCCTTGCAGTCAGCCCGGACTGAAGAGATAGATGATGGAAGTAAAGGGAAAGATTCTTTTGTTTGTCCGGGGTTAGAAAGGCCATCTGGGATGCTGTATTCAGTCTTACACCCAGAAAGCACATGTCTTGAGAGGGTACTAGACTGGACTTTATTTCGTTCACAGAATACCCCAGGCATCTTAGCACTGCTATCACATATTCCAAATGACGAAGAAGCTCGTCCTTCCTTGAGCCAGAATCAGGCAATCGTCCAAATAAGGATAGATTTGTATTCCTTTTAGCCTGAAGAAAGCTATCACTGGAGCCAGAACTTTCGTAAATACTCTGGGCAGTAGATAAGCCAAAGGGCAATGCAGAGAACTGATAGTGAGAAGTCCCAGTCCGAAAACGCAGATATTTCCTGCAACTTAGCCTGATAGGAACATGAAGGTAAGCCTCCTTGAGATCCAAAGTTACCATCCAGTGATCCTTGCCCAGTAGAGATAAAAGCTGTTGTAACGTCAACATTTTGAACTTGGGAATGTCCAGATAAGTGTTGAGGATAGATAAATCCAAAATTGGTCTCCACGTGTTCCCCTTTTTGGCACAAGGAACAGGCGAGAATAAAATCCTAGGCCCCTTTCTGGCATAGGAACCGGCTGTATGGCCCCTATTTGGAGTAACAGAGAAATTTGCTTGTGAGCCTCTATTCTTTGTTGAGGAGGAATGTCTGGCATGCCTTTGAAAGGAGGCAAGGTATGGAAATAAAACCTGTAACCGTGATGTATGATATCCAGTACCCATCTGTCTTGGGTAATCAAACTCCAATTTTCTTTGAAAAGTGCCAACCTTCCTCCCAAAGGTGCTGCCAGGCGAGAAGGTTCTGGCAGCTGAAAGGTAGGTCATTGGGTCTGTTTAGGACTGACCCCTGCCCTCACCGAAGACTGTGCAGGAGAACTCCCTGTTCTAGGCCTGAAAGAGCCCTGACCTCTGCCCCTGCCACGTCTAGATCTACCCCTAGACTGGGAATCATAAGAAGGATCGTCCACCCTTTAGTAGGCCAATTTCTACTAAACTTTGGAGGCTGAACCTGCAAAAATCTTTAACAGTCTGCATAGACTTAGCCTTGTCTTCCATTTTCTTTAAAACTGCCTCAACAGGAGAACCAAACAAGACATCAGATTGCAAAGGGGCATCCAAAATCCTAGTTTTAACATGGTCAGATAAATTTTGATCCCTCAGCCAGGCATGCCTGCGAAGAACTGACCCAGTGGCAGCCACCCTAGGCGAGGCCTGAACAGCATCAAAACCACATTGCAAAGAATGCTTACCCACCTGTTCAGAAACATGCACTAAATCTTGTAACTCTTTACAATCAATACCTTCCTGGAAGCACCAACCTTAGATTTCAACTGTGAAAGCAGATAATTTTGATATTTCAACATGTGAAACTGGCAATTCAAAGCTCTCATGGCTAGAGTGGAAGAAGTATAAACTTTCTTTCCCCACCTATCCAAGGCCCTGGCCTCTTTATCTGCGGAACTGGATTCTTGACAACAGAAGCCTTAACACCCTTAGGCCCCTGGCTAACAGTTTCTGGGTCTGCCCTAGGACTCTTAAAAGATACTTATGAGCTTCAGGCACCCTGTAATACCTATCTGGTTTAACAGGAGCAGGAGGCAAAGAAGCAGGATTAAGAGAAGCCTCTGCAAACACATCTTCCACCACATTCAGAACAGGAGGTATAGCTAAAGGCCTATGCTGGGGTAAAACAAAATTCCCTAAGCCTTTTCCTGGAATCAGAGAAATCCTGACCTTCCCATTTAAAATGCTCTCTCATGGAGTGAAGGGTCTCTGAAAAGAAAAATCCTCAGGAGGAGAAGCAGAAGGAGTAGAATCATCCACATCAGAATCAGAATAATGAGAATACTCCTGCAAGTCTTCAGCCAAGACTCAGACACATCCAGCCTGCTCATAATCCCCAACACAGGTTCCATCCAAGGCCTCTTATCAGGAGGGGCATAGAGCCTCTAATCAAAGTAATTAAATCTTCTGCCATTTTAAGCATGTGCTTCTTGGGCACTGAACCTGAAGAACTAGGAGTGACACCCACAGAAGCAAAACTAGACCTGCCTCTAGGAGAAGCCTTGGAAGCAGAAGAGAGGGCCTAGACACCTTAGGAAGGGAGGGAGTACAGTTACCTGAGAAGCCCCTACAGCCTGACCTGCCTCCTGGGAGGCCACATCCTGTAAAACACAGTTTCTCCCTGGGACTCCAGAGAGGCCTCCGTCGAACCACGGTTCCACTGTAACCTAGGTTTAACTGCCTTGTCCTTGCGCTTCTTTGAGGAAGCCGGTGCCGCGAGCATCCGGCGGCATATTGTAATTGCACCGCTTCCCAAAGACCAACCTGGCACAATCCAACCTACGCTTTATAGTGCGTTTATTGAACCTAGCACTCAGGTCCCAAACAAGGTATACACAAATTATGGTAATCCCTATGCGGTATCTGTTTCCCACAAGAAATACAGTTATTCACTTTTTCTGACATCCGGTAAACCACTGAGGCAAGAAAAAACCAAAATATTGTACTTAACCAACTCTGACTTGTCTGAAACTCCGAATTAAACATTTCAGAGCAACACTGCTTCTGCATCGGACCATAAAAGACTGAGGATATGACATCGGTCTTGCGCATTTGTGCCCTGACGTTCTGATGTCAGTCAAATGATACTCTGATATTCGGGCCGACCGAGGGACAGCGGACTACCCAAGTGTTAGGACTGCAGCAATGTGAGATGAAGAACATCAGATGTCTCGTAGTGTACCCATGACAGCCACTATTCTGGTCAATCTACTTCTTAAGTTTTTGCATTTCAAGTGAACTACATTTATTTTTGAAGAAAGCACTAAATATTTAGAACTTTCAAATGGGAATGGCCATAATGCCAGCTTCTGTCTGCAGTACTTTTCAGCTGGTAGGATTATACAAGATCAGGTTTATGCTGTAAACATGTTATCCCGCTGTGACTTTGATTTCACTGTTTAGTGCTTTACAAAATTCTCAGTAAAGTATGTTAAACTAAGATTCTCCCTTATGCTGTCCTTGAGTAATTGTGATACAGTTGGTAAACATTTTTTTTTCATCAAGATATCAAAAGAACCAAAGCCAACTTGGCTCATCCACAGCTTTTGGATGAAGTTACAGCAATGCACTGATGGTGAATAGGCATGACTCCACTTATGTATGCAGACCAGGGACTTATACCCTGAAGCTTCACCTTGAATTAAGTTTGGTATTTTGATTTAAATATGACATATGTGCTTTATGCACAGTGGATAACCTACTTATGACCCTAGACAAATATCTATGTCAACCGGCATAGATATTCCATAAACATTCAGGTGGTATGTGACAAAGAATGAATAATGGATGTCTATGCCAAGCATCCCTGAGGCAACAACCATCTTTGGCATACTTATTCCTTGCATCACACCTCTGAAATACCCCATGGTCATCCTGTGTGAGATGCTGGATATACTCTTGACCAATAGCTACTCAGCCCTGTCAGATGGTCCCAAACACCATATGAACATTGCCCACATGTATATTACAGAATATTTATTTACATGCCTTAACATGACTTTTTTGGATGACTCACAAAGTGCTCTGCAACACAAGTCTGGCAACACAAGTCTGACAATCATTGTGAAGCACAGCATAATGGCCAACCGCAAACTAAACAGTCTGCTAGCAACTTCTGCTCTGGTGGAAGAGCTTGATAATTCAAAAAACTATGAGCACATGCTCACTCCTCCAGGACAGCGAGATCAGAAGCATTATAAACATCATCTGAGTAGACGAGGAGCACACTTGCATAGCAGGTCACTACATAAGGTATGCTAAAGCAATGACTGTTAAAATCTGACAAAATGTAAATTTTAAATTTATCAATTGGCCAGCTCTGTTGCATTTAAACTGTGAAAGATGAAATTATGCATAAAATCAACATATCCTGAACAAAAACTACAGTTGTACAAGTTAACTTACCCTAACAGTAGACATTTAAATAGATTGCTATTGCAGTAGTGTAAGCTATATGGGTTATATCCTGCCAAGGATATGCAAACTGGCCAGCATCCAAAGCTTTAGGGCAACTTCCATATGCCCTTACTGCTGAACAGCTCACCTAAGTCAGTGGTTAGGATGCCAAACTTGCCTCAAAATAAGGGAGGCTAGAGCCCTGTCTTTTACTCTAGGAAAAAGGTAAATAAAAATAACCACACCCTTGCAAAAGACCCCACATAACACAATAAAAGAGGATAGAGGGCAGGTATCCCTACTGCAATAGTAATTTATTTGAACATCCACTGTTATGAAACTGTACTATGTTCACCATTAGATCACTGTTAGTAGCCCAATATGGGTAATTACCAGAGTTTAGAAAGAAATGGACCCAGAGGAAGGGACATAATTCAGAAGACCCTGGAGAATACTCCTAGCAAACCCTGCTATGGACCTGGAAAAACAATCTGTCTAATGCTTTTATGACAGTATGCAGAGTACCAAGCTCCTGGCTCTAGAATTCTTCTAAAGTCCATTCATTTCCAAGAGGCACAAAAAAGCCAAAGCCCTGGTAGAATGGGCCCTGACCTTGCCTGGAAGTGAATTGTTATGGCAAGAATAGCAAAAACAATGGCAAGAGACAAACTAGAAACTGTTTTGACACTTATTGCCCCTCTTCTTCTTACCTTCATATAAAATAAACAGTTTATCACAGTTCCTGAAGGTTTTAGTCCTGCCAATATATTTGAGCTGTTCATGCACATCCATAACAATGAAAATCCTTTCTCCCTTATATTTTTTGGATTTGAAGAAAAAAAAAGACAGAGATGAATAGCTTGACTGAAAGTGTATTAAAAACACTGTAGCATAAATTAAGGATTTGTTCTCAAAGATGCCCTATCCTTATGAAAAATGAGACTAAGACTTCCCCATAAGAGCTTGTAACTGAAGATGCTTTTTGCTCTGACCTCTACAAGAAAAGTAATATTTTCCAAGTTAAGAATTTCCATCTGGCTAGTTTAAATGGAAACCTTGCAAGTTTTTTTTCTAAAACAAAATTGAGATCCTGAAGGATCCACCAGTTTTCTAGGTGGATGGATATGCAGAATCTCCTTAAAAACTGGTTTGAGGCTGGGTAGAAAGTGGAATCGCTGGGCAAAGCATGAAAACATGGGATGGCTGAGCGGTGAATCTTGGCAAAATAGTAAAAAAGGCCATTGGATTGTAGTTCCAGAGATATTGCAGAACCGGAGGCATTGGGGTCCTAAAAAGGCCCTGGTTCTTACTTTGGCAACAACTGGAAAACATTTTCCATTAACATATATTATTTTCTACCCCTTTAATATCTACTGCACCCCCATAAAACAGATGCCTAAAAGATATTAAAAATCATCCATGCCATTGACTAAAGAAGATAGAGGTTGTGGTGCATCAGACAACCACTGTCTTCTGTGACTAAGTCCATTCCTAGAGGAAGCTTAGGGTAATTGCACTTGGACATTTTCAAAAAGTAGAACCACTGTTGTTTGGGACACAATGGAGTCACCACAATTATCCTTTTCCTTCTGAATCTACAGAGTGACCATGGCTATCGGTCGAAAAGTATACAGGTTTACATTCCCTTCAATGGGAATGAGAAGGCATCTGTCTTCTAGGACTGCTTACAAAGGAATCTTGGAACAGAATTGTATTGTCTATTGTGAATACAGGCAAACAGATCTACTTCATGAGTTCTCTACTGTTGAATCAATTCCTAGAAGATCCCCTAGAAGACCCCCCCAGACTTTTTCCATTCTTGAGGGGTCTGCCATGGCCCTGCTCAGCTTGTCTATAATAATGCTCTGCTCTGATGAAATGCAGGTAGCCTGAAGAGATACATTGTGCTGTGTTGCTAGTTCCCAGACTATCACATCAAGTCTGCAAAGGGAGAATGACTCAGTTCTCCAAAGTTTATGTATCACAATACCGAAGGGCCTGGAGTCAGAGATTTGACAGCATTTAATACTGCCATAGTTTATTTAAATGTATATGTTTTAGTCTGTCTTGCTTGCTCTCTCAAATTTCAAATCAAGCAAAGTCTGCGGCATCTGTCATTACAGATTGAGTAGGATCTAAAAGGAAGAAGTGGAGACCTGGGTTGACAGAGGTAACTGGTCCACTCAACAGAGTAACTCCCTTTTGACAAACTCCAACAATGGGAGCTGAAAAGAAAGTAATTCCCGACATTGGTTCTGAACAGATTTGAGGAACCACTGAATTTTTCTCATGCCTGCCAGAAGAATCACGAGAATTGTGGAAAGTATGAAATCCAAATTCCTGAGACAGTCCCTGCCTGAAGTCCAGGATTAGTTGGAGAAAATCAGAAACTGTTCATTGCAACTGTCAATCTTGTCCTGAGGAAGAAAAACCATCAAGAGTGATGTATAACCCGAAGGTGTTCCAGAAACAGTATCCGGTAAGAAGGAATAACAATAAATCTGTAGGTTTACCTGAACACCAGAAGAAGCTCTTTCATCCATGCAAGATATGCCTGACATTCTGAGAGTCATTTAAATACAGAAAATGTGAATGCCTTGCAACCTGCATTGAACTATTACTGATGCCTGACACTTTTGTAAACACCTTTGAAGATGCAAGTATCTCAAAGGATAAGGCAGAGAAATGAAAACGTAAGCCAGGCCAACCCTTTAAAAATGTCTGAAGTCTTTGAGAACTGGGATGTGATAAACATCTTTTAAATCATCAGTTAAAAATCTGTGGGGTGAGATGAGAGGTAGCAGATAGTAAAGGGAAAGCATCTTGAATGCTGGGACTTTTATACGAAGGATTAGAAAAGATGTAGTGGGATGCCAGGGTGGGAAGATGGAAGCACTAAGAGATGTATAGTCAATCTGCCTTTTTGGACTGTCCTTGATTCTGAGCATTCTTATTTTTTTAGCCTCCCTGCCATTTCTTTTTGAAATTTTGTTTGCCTGAACTTTCCTAAGACTGTTTGCTTAGTTTCGTAAAAAAGGGATCCTGGACTGGAAGGAAAGGTCCTATTAAAATTTAGCAAGAAGGGTTGAAAAATTTGTGTGACCCCCTGAATAAATTTCACTTTGTCATCAAATACTTTGAGGACCTCAGCAGAAGAGGAACAAATGTTTAATAAATAAATGAGGGGGCCAAACAATACTTCCGTATCTATGGCAGTATTTAAGATCTCATTTTTGACATCCTCTGTAAATTTTGTGCATCTCACCAAGAAAACTTTCTCGTTACTGATCCAGTAGCAGCTGCTCTGGATACAGCATCAGCAGAGTCATAGAGCCTTTTCAAACAGTGTCTGGTTACCCGATAAACAGAAGCTATTAACAAATTACAATATCTTAATCTCTGAAGAAGGGAGATTGGCATTTACCACTCTCATTTTCAAAATAAGCAAGCACAAATGTTGACATAAGAGTCTGACAATTCAGAATTCTGATGGTTAAAGTAGAAGAATATACCGTCCAGATCTATCAATTTTTTTTTATCCTTGTCAGAAGGCATAGGGTTTAAACATTCATAAGATTTTTGGCAAAAGATTTTCCCAATTAAATAACTGCAAGATCTCATGTGGGATTTGGAAATAGAAATTTGTGGGTCTGGGATCCTTATACAATCTACCAGACTTTTTAGGACAGAAAGTTGACATACTGCAAACGCTGTTAAGAAAACATCCTCTAATACTGGTAAACAGAAAGAAGATCTGCAGGCTGAGGAAAATCCATCTTTTATAAGTCATATTTTTTCTGGGATACTAAAATTTAATTCTGTTTCCACCAAAACAAGTCTAATTCTGACTATAGTTTCAGAAAAAGATGACGCTAGAGAAAAAAAAAAACTTTCCTCAGAATCTGATTCCTAGTCCTTCAGACTGGGAACCAGTATCTGAAAGCGGGAGATATTTTACTTTTAAAATTTAGAGAGGAATCAGAATTTAAACAATGAAAGCTCTGAAATAAGCAAAATCCACACAATCTTCCCTGTCCATCCTATGTGAGGCATGAGAAGATGCACATCTACGTTTTTGTTTTATTTTCCTAAGAATCCCGCCTAGAAAAAAGACAAAGCAAAAGATGGGGACTGTTACCTGGGAATCATGTTCCTTAGGTTGGTTTTGTGATAAAGTATAAATTCCTCCCTCCTCAGAGACCACCAAGACTGGTTCTTGCTTGCCCGCAAAGGACAAGCCAACAGTCATAGATATGCCTATGTCTTGATGCTTACTGGCTCCTCCAGAAACAATGGCATTGGAATCATGAGATTAAGAGTGGTCCAAAGAACCCAATTTGGTCACAGTAGATTCACTTACTGGTGGATGAAGCTATAAGCATGCCAGCTTGACTACTGAAGACTCTTGTAAAACGTTCTTGGAAAATTAAAGAACCAATAAGTCCTAAACCTGCTCATTGAACAGGCTGCTTCATTCCAATACCTTGGTGTCAATTCTGAATGTCAGTTAAATTAAATTCTGTTTTTATCAGGCCTGTCCTGCATGCAACCAAAATGTCAGCCATTTAATGCAATTTCTCTTCATTCTTTTTTTTGCCTGCCATTATGCCAGTTTCCTGCTTAATTTTTTTGCCTCTCTCAGATTACCATGCTCAGCTCTCCAATATATGTATATTTACTTACTGATTTGCTAACTTGACAGCACAACAAAGTATTAAACAAGCATGCTCTTTTCTAAGAAGTGCCTTCACTACACTGTACCTCACCACAAGATTCACTATTACTGTAGCCTGCCAAGTGTCCTCAAGATCCACTCGTAATCACGCTAAATGGCAAACTGTGCTGTTTCACATCCTGATACCGCTCAATCTGCTATATGATTGGATACAAACAGCATAGTCTTCCCAACCAACAGCTTTACAGAACTATCACAATTCATATAGATGTAGGCCCTGTCAGAGATTTCAAGACCTTCTTCAGATTTACACTAATAAGCTGTGTTGGCATGGACTCGTCCCTTTTTTCTCTCTACTTCCACCTTCTCCAACAAAATCCTCTCCTGACATACACTGCTTATTACGTTTCACCTATTCATATTTCATACTTATTTTAGTTGACCACTCTGTGGTGCAATATTTTTCATGTTTACAAAAATATTTTATCCAATTAGCCACTGTGTGTTTTAGTTACAATTTTGATTTTCAATACTCTGTGGTTTGTTTTTCAAACTATCAAATGAGGCCCAGTACTTTCTCAGTGCTCCAGTGCTGGTTAAAGACAAATAAAACTATGTTGACTGTGGGTTAGAATGGTTTATTTGCTTTGGCAAGTTATTTTCCCATACAGTGCCTGCTGGCACAATCAAGTGCTTACATTCTTACTTCTTTCAGCTGCTTCCATTAGGGGTCACCACAGCAGATCACCTGTTTCCATTTCTTCCTGTCCTCTGCATCCTGCTCTGTCACACCAACAACCTGCATGTCCTCTTTCACCACATCCATAAACCTTTTCTTAGGCCTTCCTCTTTTCCTCTTACCTGGCAATTCCATCCTTAGCATCCTTTTCCCAATATACCCAGCATCCCTCCTCAGCAAATGTCAAAACCAATGCAGTCTCACCAATCTGGCTTTGCCTCCAAACTGTCTAACCTGAGCCGACCCTCTAATATACTGATTCCAAATCCTGCCCATCCTCGTCACACCCAATGGAAATCTTAACATCTTTAACTCTGCCACCTCCAGCTCTGACTCCTGCCTTTTTGTCAGTGCCACTGTTTCCACCCCATATAACAACTGGTCTCAGTACCCTCTTGTAGACCTTCTCTTTCACTTTTAATGGTACCACTCTGTCACAAATCACTCCTGACACTCTTTTCCATCCACTCCACCCTGCATGTACTCTCTTCTTTACCTCTCTCCCACACACCATTACTCTGAACTGTTGATCACAAGTGTTTAAACTCATCCACCTTAGCCAACTCTACTCCCAGCATCCTCACCATTCCTCTTTCCTCCCTCTCATTCAAATACATATATTCTGTCTTAGTCCTGCTGACCTTCACTCCTCTCTACAGCACATCTCCAGAGTCTCCTCAACCTGTTCCCTACTCTCACTACAGATCACAATGTCATCCACAAACATCACAGTCCATGAGGACTCCTGTCTGATCTCATCTGTCAACCTGTCCACAACCACTCCAAATAAGAAAGGGCTCAGAACTGATCCTTGATGTAATCCCATCTCCACCTTAAATGCATCTGCCAATCCTACTGCAGACCTCACCACTGTCACACGACCATTCTTACATACTTCTCTGCCACTCCAGACTTCCTCATACAATACCACAACTCCTCTCTAGGCACCCTGTCATATGCTTTCTCTAAAGTCCACAAAGACACAATGCAACTCCTTCTGACCTTCTCTATACTGCTCCATCAACACTCTCAGAGCAAACATTGCATCTGTAGTGCTCTTTCCAGGCCTGAAACCATATTGCTGCTCACTAATCATCTCCTCCCCTCTTAACCTAGCTTTCACTACTCTTTCCTGTAGCTTCACGCTGGGACTGATAAGTTTTATCCCTCTGTAGTTACTACAGCTCTGCACTTCACCCTTATTCTTAAAGATCAGTACCAAAAGACTTCTCCACTCCACAGGCACCCTCTCACTTTCCAAGATTTCATTAAACAATCTGGTTAAAAACTCGACTGCCATCTCTCATAAACACCCCATGCTTCCACAGGTATGTCCATCTGGACCAACAGCCTTTCCATTCTACATCCTCTTCATAGCTGTCCTAACTTCCTCCTTGTTAATCCACTGCACTTCCTGATTCACTATCCCCACATCATCCAACCTTCTTTCTCTCTCATTCTCTTCATTCATCAGCCCCTCAAAGTACTCTCTTCATCTGCTCAACACACTCTCCTTGCTTGTAAGAACATTTCCCTCATTATCCTTTATTACCCTTACCTGGTGCACATCTTTCCCAGCTCGGTCCCTCTGTATAGCCAATCGGCCCCTCAAAGTACTCTTTCCATCTGCTCAACACACTCTCCTTGCTTTTGTAAGTATGTTTCCCTCATTATCCTTTATCACCCTTACCTGCTGCACATCTTTCCCAGCTGGGTCCCTCTGTCTAGCCAATCAGTACAGGTCCTTTTCTCCCTCCTTAAGTGTTCAACCTTTCATACAACTCTCCATATGCCTTATCCTTAGACTTCACCACCTCTCTCTTTGCCATACGCCTCATCTCCTTCATCTCTCTGACAATCACACTTCTTCGCTAGCCTCTTTCTCTGTATACTCTCCTGTACTTCCTCGTTCCACCACCAGGTCTCCTTGCCCTTCTTCCTCTGTCCAGATGTCACACCAACCACCTTTCTAGCTGTCTCCCTTACCAGATCTGCTGTAGTTACCCAGCCATGCTGTAACTCTTCACTGCCACTGTGTCTGTCTTAACTCTTCCGTGAACTCCACCTCACAATCTCCCCTTTTCAACTTCAACCATTTGATCCTTGGAATACACTCCTCTTCTTGATCATCATCCTACAGACCACCATCCTATGCTGCCTAACTACACTCTCCCCTATACCACTTTACTCTCCAATCTCCTTCTGACTGGCCCTCCTATTACAGGATATAATCCACCTGTATGCATCTTCCTCCACACTTGTATGTCACCCTATGCTCCTCCCTCTTCTTGAAATATGTATTCATCACAGCCATATCCATCCTTTTCACAAAATCTACCATCTGCCCTGGTGCATTCCTCTCCTTAACACCATACCTACCCACAACTTCTTCATCCCCTCTGTTCCCTTCATCATCATCCCCATTGAAATCCACTCCAATCACCACTCTCTCACCCTTGGGTACACTCACCACCACTTCATCTAACTCGCTCCAAAATTCTTTTTTCTCATATGCTCTTGCTACTCCCCAGGTTAAATACATGTTAATGTATTGCTGCATGGATACTGTTATGTAATACCAGTTCCCCTGGTAAGGCTATTATTCTGATCATATCTCAAAGATTGTTACTACTTTTGCTATTTACTGCATATTACTATTTGTTATATTAGATATGTAAGATCTTTCACTACATTGCATGTTTTTTTTTTTAAAAGATTATGTATGTGCTTGGAATTTTTATTTTACTGTGTTCTGAAATTTTTCTTAGGTATTGTATTTGGAGCTTTTCTCCCCGGGCCTCCACTGAAAATGGACCTGTGCCCAGTCAGACTTTCCTGGTAAACAAATGTAAAATAAAATAAAAATAAAATAAATCCACTACACACCCAACTTACGGAGCATATGCACTAACATTCATCATCACACCATCAATTTCCAGCTTCATAAACATCACTCTGACACTCTTTTTACCTCCAAAACACTTTCTGCATACTGTTCCTTCAGGATAACCCCTACTCCATTTCTCCTCCCATCCACACCATAATAGAACAATTTGAACCCACCTCTGATGCACATGGCCTTACTCCCCTTCCAGCTGGTCTCTTGCATGCACAATATATCAACCTTCCTTCTCTCCGTCATATCAGCTAGCTCTCTCCCTATACCAGTCACATTGCCAACATTCAAAGTTCCTACCCTCACTACTACACTCCTAATCTTCCTCCTCTCTTCCTGCCTTCGGGTATGCCTTCGCCCTCTTCTTCTCCTTCAGCCAACAGTAGCCTAATTACCACCAACAGCCTGTTGCCTAACAGTACTGGTGGCGGTTGTTGTTAAGCCAGGCCTTGACCGAAGAAATGCACTGGCTTTGTGCACCCCCAGTTGTGCTTATATTCTTACGATGTTCTTAAAACAGGAAACTTTTATTCCAGGGAAAACAACAGCAGAGAAACAGAATCTATGATTTATGCTAATTTTATTTGACTGAAAGACATTAGGAAATGTAAATAAAGGTTTTTACAATGATTTATTTCAGTGATTGCATTACTGAATGCGTACAAGTCCTAAAATGAAACTACACGTGATTACATTTTGCATTTTCACATCAGTTTTAGTTTCTGTAATCAGTCTCTTGATTTACAAGCAGAACTATTTTTCACTACATCTCATGGAATACATCATACATTGTATTAGATCAGTAGCCAGTAATTCCTTCATTTTCATACACAACTTTTCCTTTGGTGATAACGTATTTTATTAACTCATGATGACAGCCGTACTGGTAAATCAGGTGCTCCCATCTGTGGAAACATTACATAAACAATTAATCATAACAGGTCATTTCATGTAAGCTTGCATATATGCACACCACTCATATGCCAAGAGTTGGTTACAAATATATACTTTTATTAAATCTTCTAAACAGTCTGACCATCTCTTAAATCACTTTATTTAGTGTTATTTTACTTTACTACAGCACAAAATAAATTACTTGATGAGGAATTTTGTTTCATGCCAAAGCCACTTTTTTCATAGTACACTCAGTGTCCCCATAACATGGTACAGCAAGGATACAAATAACTGCTGTCTTGTTTCTTCAATAGTTTAATAACTGTTTTCTCTGAAAGTCTTTGGGAAGAGCTTAAGTATATCCTTTTTAGTGACACTCTTATTTTATTAGTGACAAGCTCTCCTAAAAATTATGTAAACTAATATGCTGCCAGAAAGAATTGCTAAATTCATTGCTTCTATAAACCTCTTGCTCAGGCTAAAGTGCCATCAATCATTCAATGCTTTTATCATGTGTGACTGAAAGTACACTTTCAATTTCAGGTTCAGAGAACTTTTGAAGAATTTCAGGGTAGTAATTACCAACATTTAACATATGACCAAGATAGTATGTGCAAACACTACACAATCAGGTATAGACAGGAAAGCAAGATATTTCAACCAGAATGTCACAAAGAAAAGTGGGATGGAAAGCAGTACTGCCAATATCTCTCTTGACTCTTGTGCTGTCTTGAGAGCTCCACAGACCTTGTATTTTCACTCCTTTGGAGACCGCTCCACATGCAAGGTGTGAAGCATCTGTAGTGGCAGACTAGAGAGTGGCTGAAAGGGAGAATGGGAGACCTGACTTGCAATTTCTTGCAATGATCTACCCACCAGGGAATCCCCCTTCTTTCAAAACCCAGAACAGGGATCTGAAAAGATAAAGGGTGAAGATACAGAATCCAGACTCACCAGAGATACCACTGAATTTTCCTCTTGTGGAGTCTGGCCAGGGGGGCATGAGAATCGTACATTACATTGTTTCTAAATATCATGACTGACTGGAAAAATGGAAGAACTACTGAGAAGAAAAGCTCTTCAAACAGCAGAATCTATTAAATATTCCAGAAATATAATTATGTGAGAAGGGATGAGAGAAGATTTTTATAAGTTGATTTGAAACATCACTCGGCAAGGCATTCTTAATGGTTTCTAAAGACTCTTGAGAGCTTTACAAAGCCCGTGAAGATGTGAACGCCTTGAAGTCTACAATAAGGAATTATTGTAGCCAGACATTTTGTGAATACCCTTGAAGCAGTGGAAAGTCAAAAGGGTAGGACAGAAAGCTGTATGTAAGCCACACATAAAAAATGTTAACAAATGTCTGAAGAGATTGGCAATGGGAATGTGATAACCACCATCCTTAAGTCTGGCTTTACCATGAAATATACCAAAGAAAGAAGAGGCAACAGGGAAGGGAGGGAAGAATGCAATGGTCCGGCACAGGCCTCCAGGATCCTTCCTTCTTTGGTACTAGAAGAATCCTTTGCTCATCTGATGGGAGGCACTAGTTCTATTACTCCCTTAGCAAACATGATGCAAAATGGGAGGAAACGAGAAGACTCTGTTTACAGGGTAAGCAGGAACAGAGGGATGGATTCCCAATGCCAACTGTTCCTATGCCAAATTACATTTAAAAACCTATTTGCCTCTCACAATCTGGTACCACAAGGGAAGACTTAACCTTCAGGGATATGGAAAGGTTGTTGGTGGGGGCTGAACAGGCAAATTAGTCATGCTGACTGGGAGGACTGCTTTTGATTTTTAGAGGAGTTTCTTTTCTTTTTGGAGTCTCCTTGCCACTGCTTTTTTAAACTCAAGTTTAATGGTTACTTGCTGCTCAAAGTATTTTACAAGAAGGCTGAGGTACAAGGATTGTTTTACTGTGTTTAAAAAATGAGGGTTGAAATATTTGAGTCATCCCTTGAAACACTCTTCTGCTTCACTCTTGTGCAGCTGAGGTGCTCAAGAATGTCCTTGTCTAAGGTGCAATTTAAAAATTTACTTTTGACATTCCAAGAAGGTTTTGAGAATGAAACCACTCCAAGCTAATCTTGTTACTGAACCAGAAAAGCAGCACCATCATAAGCACACACTAAAACATACTTAGTAACATGGGAAGCAGGTGTTATTGAGGCATGCAGTGAAGAAGAAAGGTTAATTAACTTTTGATGTTCTCAAAAATAGAACTGAAAACAATTCCACAGCCTAAAAGATAAAGTAGCAGAATATTTTTTTTTTAAATTTTATTTCAGTTTGATTACCGGGAAAGTCCACTGGGCCAAGAAGAACCCATTTCCAGTGGAGGCCCAGGGAGAAAAGCTCCAAAGGCAGTACAACCAATACAATGTATGAGAAGAATACAAAAGAATGTACACACAGCAAGAATACATAGTAAGAACACTGCAAATGCAAATTTACAATAGAATGTACACACAGCAAGAATACAAAGAAGAACACAGCAAATGCTAAAGAAAAAAAACAAAACAAAAAAATAATAATAATAATAATTTAATAATAAATTTCTGTCCCCAACCTCTCAAAAGCTTTCATATCCTTGTCAGAATGAATGGGGTTAGCAGCAAGTATCTGTTTAGCAAAAGCAGTTTTCAATAGAGAAATTACTGCTAGATCCATTTTAGGGTTGGAAAATAAATACTTTTGAGTCTGCAGTTTCCTTTATAACTTGACACACTTCCTCGGGGCAGGAGGTCAACCATTAGGCAAACTAGACACAATGTGAAAAACATTCTCTAAAGGAAACAAAACAAGGGCAGCTGCAGATTTAGGAATATCTAACTGTATCACATTACAATACATTGTACATGCAAGAGAAATTTCACTCTGCTTCCAATGAAAAAATGATTTCAACTTAAAAGTCTCAAAAAGTGATGCATCTTCAAGAGCAAACTCTGATGCCACACCTTCATCAGAAATTCCAAAAATGGAATAATCTCACTGTAAAGCCAGCTCTTTTCACTGAAAATCCAAGTCAGGAAGAGAAGGAAGTATTTTCTTGCTTGAGGAATTTGGCAAAAAAAAAAAAGCATGAATGAGATCCTTAGTAAATTTAAGCATATGGAAGGCATCATAAAGCTTTTAAAGCTGGCCAAGACTAGGTCCCAAATAGCCAAGTCTACTACAACGGTGATCTAAATGTTGAACACCATTAAATTTGGGTAGAGTTGCTCTTAAAGAGGAGCAATTTAAAATTCTGATTTTATAAAATTTTGGATATGAATACAGTGCCATAAAGAGTTTGTCTTCATCAAAAACATACTTAATCCAACTGCTGATATAGATAGAAACATAAATCACCAAGGATAATGAAGGCTTTCAGTCACTAATTCAGCTCTTTCCATATTCAACTATTCCATTAGTCTTCATGAAACAATGACATTAAAACTACAGCAGTAAATTAATAAGAAGAAAGAACTAGCACATTCTCAGTATTTCTTACAAAGTGACCAATGCAGAAGAGTGTTTCAAGGGATGTGCTGTGGCAGGGAGAAGCCCCCCTAAAAGCAGCTTTCAACTCTCTGTCAAAGCCCTGGTGCAAAACAGTACAAATTGAACATCCCTCATCTAAACGGGAAGCCTCACAGTGTTCCTCATGTGCAAGCACACACTTTACTGCAGTGTGACTTGTGTAATCAACCATCCTCTTGCTGAATTATTCAGAGAATTGTACAGAAGCGCCCTGGTTAAAGACAGCCTGTCTGACAAATGCAACTGCTGCCGTGGACTATGCCAATTATCTGCCATACCCAGATAAGCTTCAAATTGTAAAGGAAAAGAGCAGAGCTACAACCAGGAACTTACCATTATTTAATGTTCTTCATTCTTAGCTCAGTGTCTTGTAGTGTTGGCTCATATTATTAGAGACACACACACAAACATACATTTTATATATATATATATATATATATATATATATATATATATATATATATATATATATATATATATATATATATATATATATATATATCCAGTTTCTATGATACATACACCAGCATTTTAAACCACTCGGGTACTCCAAAGTCATAATTACCACACTTAAAATGATCAAGGAGCATCAAGTTACTTTTATCATAGCTGTAGGAAAGCATAAGTTTGCTTCCTAAAAGGATACCCAGCAGTTACAATTCAACAGTTTTATCCAATTACCCTTAATACACTTTAATAATTTGCTACCTACAAGCTTTTATAGTTAAATAACACAATATTTAAAACTATGCAAAGCACATTGATAACCAAATAGAAAGTTAACATGTATAATTGTATGGGGAAACTCAAAATTGTTGAACAGGTGCATTCAGAAACATAGTAACATTTATCAGTGTTTCCCAGTCTTTTTCAGACCAAGACACCCTTAAGAAAACTGGTCTTTGGCAGTGGCTTCCTCATAACACCAAGAAATTACTACAACATAATGAATGCAAGTATAACTGAAAAAATAATGATTTGATTAGGTGGCAGACTATCAATACAACCTGGTACATTTCATAAACATATTAATAACATCACAAAATACTAGCACCTTAATAAAATTTGATTAATTTATTTTTTTCTTATAAAACCAATATATCCCTCACATCACCCCCATTCCAAGGCAGGCCAAAAAATTTGTTGGACATCAAAGTTCTTTGCTGGAAGAAGCCACAGGGTTTTAAAAATCATTGTACAGCATTTTAGAATTTCTGTTGAAACATTTGATCCATGTATACGACGTATCCCTTACCACTGGATACCTGATGAATGTTTAAAAATTTAGTTATATTTTGGATTGCTTACACCCTAACACTCACTCACGGTATACTCCACATTAAGCTAGAGAGCAAGTTTGCTGCTGAAGTCTTCCTACAACTCTCTAGATCCTTAATTACTTATGCATCTAGCTGCAAAAATGCAATGCAAGCTTACTCAAAATTAAAAGAAAAGCAGCTACCAGCAATTATAGTATTATAAGACACCATGCACAACAACGGGACTGCAAATAATAGTTGTGCTACTCAGCAGCAAAGTTTAATTCTCACACAAAAACCTACAAGTTACCAGTAACTGGAAGTCAGAAGCTGGTAAAACTGTTTACCTGTACAACCACTACTGAAACTAATTTCTGAAAGTACCTGCAGCTAACATCTGACCTACACTGCCAGCTTCAACGTATTACTCTATCTAAATAATACTCATCTGTAGTACAGGATCATAGCATGCATGAAGGTTACTGACCATTCAGTATGTCAGTATTATTTACAAATTAAAAAAAAAAACAAATATTCCCAGAAAATACTGCACAATAAATACATGGTGAAAGAATGCATGTTATTTCTAGTCTGGATATCAGTATCTTCTCCTCTTTTTCTATGAATTCTCAGACCTCTTTTCACCCCTAGTTTTCTCAATAACTTTCTTGGAGGCAGGGGGAAGACGAAGAAGAACGTGGAAGGGGAACTTTCCCTGCTGTGGCAGGGAGAAGCCCCCCTAAAAGCAGCTTTCAACTCTCTGTCAAAGCCCTGGTGCAAAACAGTACAAATTGAACATCCCTCATCTAAACGGGAAGCCCCTAAACAAGACGATCATAGGAGGTTACTAGGCTAATGGCTCTGGGGCCCTTACAAGCCCAGCCAAGAGTTTATCCCCAAAAAGAAACCTCAGTCAGCACCTGTCCTGTCAATGAGGGACACAGGTGGAACCCTCTGGGACAAATTTGTGGTTTTCCATCAACTCATCAAGGTTGTGCTTGAAGATGGTCAGTGAGGTACTCTTAACGTGTATGAGAAGACTATTCCAGAGATGGGGCAGCCTCTGGGAGACAAACCCATCTCTCCAGCAGGTTTTGTTGATGTTGCATATTAGATTCAGGGCTTTCGATCGGGTAATGCGTGAGGAGTTCGACTTACAGATATGGAGCATCTCTAGTAGGGCAGGGTCCGAGATTGCCTTGCAGGAGAAACACAGATCACCTCTGAGTAATATGTACGATACTAAGTAGAGTGATAGTGATTTGAGCCTGTCCACATAGGACATGTATTGGAAGCCATGGATTCTCTTTCTGAGGTATTTCTGTGGACTTTCCAGTTGGTGCAGATGTTTCGAGAAGTACATACAAAACAGAGTGTTGTACTCAATTATTGGTCTGAGGGAGGAGTATAGAGAAGTAATAACCTCCTTTTTTCGGGATATAATCCCTTACTTAGGAGATGAGCCAAGTAAAAGGCTTTTCTGACCACTGCCGCTACATGATGGTCGAATGTGAAACTGCTGTCAACCTGAGTACCCAAGTCTCTCACCACAGGTTGTGTGCTTAGGGGATTGCCGTTGATGTGTAATCAGTAGGGCTGTGTTTTTGCCGAATGGTATGACGACACATCTTTTTTGTGCTTAACTTGAGGCCATGACTTTGGCACCAGTCATTAGTTGCTGTGAAACCCTCTTGCAGTATGTTAAAATCATTTAGGGAGTCAATGACAGCACCCAACTTGCAGTCATCCACAAACTTGGTCAGCCACAGGCCTTTTGTCTTTGTCTGAACCTCTGAGAAGTAGATGCCAAACAGTAGGGGTCCCAGGACAGATCCCCTGCAGAACTCCACTAGTGACAGGTCTACTATTGGAGGTGGAGGCCCCTATTTTGACCTCGAGGGTCCTATCGGTGAGCCAGTTGGCCACCCAGCTGATGAGACAGGGATTTACGCCAAGTAGTGTTAGCTTTTTGATGATGCCCGAGTGGGGGATTGTGTCAAAGGCCTTGGCCAAGTCAAGGTAAGCTGTATGTACTGACTTTCCCTCATCCAGGGCCTGGGTGACCGTCTCAAAGAAGTCAACCAGGTTCAACAGGCAAGATCTGCCCTTGATGAATCCAGACTGGGTGGGGTGAAGTGCTTGGAGATTGCCTACGTCCTTGTTTATGAGATCCATGGTCCGCGGTGGTGGTGCTGCGGTAGCGTTGTCGCCTCACAGTAAGACGCTGTCTGGTTCGATTCACAGCTAGAGCATCTTCTGCGTGGAGACATGCGTGAATGGGTGTACCTTCGCTGAAGGTTGTGCGTCAGGGCTGGTAACTCGGCACGTAAAAATCAACTACCAATCATTAGCGGACCGGAGTTCCGCTGTGGCGACCCCTAACCAGGAAAAGCCGAAAGACACACACAAACAAACTTGTTTATGAGATCCATAACAATATGCTCCATGGCTTTAGAGATCAGACTTGTCAAGCTAATGTGGCGATAATTTCCAGGTTCAGTAGTGGCACCACCTTTGTACAAGGGGATGACAATGGCAGTTCTCCACTCCACTGGAATGAAGCCTGTACTTACATTGTGGTTGAATAAGGTGCTCAATGGTGAAGCTAGTTCTTGCAGGGGATGGTGCAGAATAAAGCCTGAGATACTATCCGGTCCATGGAAGCTGTGTCTTTGCCTTGGATGGAGCCTTTAACACTTGAGCTAAGAAGATGTGAGGTGCGGGACAAGTATCAAGGATGTCAAAAGGGTCTTTAGTGGGGGAGACAGGGGGCTGAAGTTTGCACTGAACCTATCTGCCAGTAGGTTGGCTAAGTCAACAGGATCAGTGTAAGTGACACTGTTAAGTACTAATTCAGAACAAACCTGGGCTTTGCCATGGAGGTTCCCGACGTAACTAAAGAAGGCTGTGTGGTGTCCCTTTGTTTTGGAGGCTAGTTTTGATTCATAATTGGCTTTGGAGGTTTTCACTAGTGATCTAATTTGCTTGCTGAGGCTAAGGAGGGAGATTTTCCAATTTGGAATTTCTTCCTTTTTACCCTTGGACAACAGTTGCTTTCTTTTGTTGTTAAGCCTGTTGATAGAGGATGTCCACCAGACAGGTTTCTGCTTCCTTGAGGAGCAGGTTTTAGTTCTGTTGGGTACGGCTGAGTCCATGCAGCTGGACAAGTGCTTGTATACTGCACTGGCGTACTGTGCAGCATAGTTGTCTGCATCCTCTGAGGGGGGGTGGTGATATGAAGCTACTGATACCTTCCCTTAGCAGGTTGTAGTCAGCCTTTGAGAAGTTTTTTAGCTTGATTATGGCTGGGTTGGGGGGTGGAATAGAAACTTTGAATGAGACAGACTGATGATCAGATCTCACCAGGAAAGAACATAAAATGGGAGTGGTGCAGCAGTTGCCCATGTTGTTGAGAATCAAGTCCAGAATGTTATCTCCCCTTGCGGGGGATGAGATGAGGTGATCTTGTGCGTTAGAACTGAAGAAGTCAAGGAATCGTTGGGTGAGTACACTAGTGCAAGAATAGTTCAAGTCTATGGTGGGGTAGTTGAAGTCACCAAGGATCAGGGTTTTAGGGAGTACGTTGATGGAGTCAGGAAGATCCAGGTAGGAGAGGTGGGTGTCCTGAGTCATGGAGGGGGTCTATAGACTATAACTTGGATGGGTGTCTTGCTGTCAGTTGCACCTGGAGTAGTTTCAGTGCATCATGTTGGCAAACCAGTCTGGAGGTGTGCCTGTCTTTAATGAAGATAGAGAGTCCAACAACCTTAGTCTTCCCGACCTCATTTCAGGGTCAGAATGTGTGGAATGAGATATAGCCTGGTAAGGCAGGACTGATCTCCGCAGCCCTGAACCAAGTTTCCATGACTGCACAGACATCGACATCTTCCAGTGTAAGGAGAGCCTCCAGTGAGTGCATTTTCGGGTTAATGCTCCCAGCATTAAGCAGCAGGACCTTCAATTTGCTTTTTGACAGATCTTTTATGTTGAAGATTCATCTTTGGGACACTGCCTAAAAAAAGGCACAATGGGGGAGTCAAGATCCTTGGCCAGGATCAGGAATCCCAGTGGAGCTAGGTGGAGGACATCTCTGGCAAACCACTGAGGCCCGTCAACCATGTCATTCCAGACAGAAAGACACTGGATACCCTTGGAATGACACCCAAAACTAAACCAATTGTTGAAGTCAATTATTTTTTGTTGGTATTGTGGTATCATTCTTGGTGAAGGTAGGATGGTACTTAGGGCTAGGGTCATACCTGCCTGAGACGCATTATCTGAGATCTCAATCATGTTCCTCTTCATAAAGTCCAGACAGGTACATCTCAAGTCATTCACACCAACATGGATGACAGAGTCATACTTGTACTTGTGGAGAGACTTAAGTGCGTGCATGATGTGGCGGATTCTGGCATCAGACAGAACTGACCATGATGTCGAGCCTGGTGAGGAGGACATCAGTGTGTCTCACAATTGAGTCACCAATGACTAGTATGTTTGGTTTACTGTTATGTCTTGGGCTGTGCTGGTTTATTGTTTTGCCTTATGGGCTGTGTTTGTGAGACACTGGTGTGTTGTCTGCTGTGTATAATGTGCTTGGTGTTGAGTGTGGAATATCTGTGAGTGTGTTTTGGAGGTCTCTGCTATTTAGGTACGTTTTTATTGAGGACCTCTGCATAGGTGCGTCTGTGTTGTGCTTGGCTATCTGATGTGAGTGGTGTGGTGATTATGCTGGCAATCTCCTCTTTGTCAAGAGTACTCACAGTGGCGCGAGAGAGCATGGATTGCAGGTTACTGATGTAGATGCATTTCTCGCAAGTAGAAGAATTATGTGCTAGGAAAAGAGGGTTGTCAGTAAATATGAAACAGTTGCTAGACTGTCTTCATATGCCCATGTCGACCAGGCTGGCAGGAGAAACTGATGGGAATTGTCCACACATAGTGTTCCGAATACTTGGGTGGACTTATGGAGAGAGGGCTTTGATAAGGGTTTGTCCACAAGAGTGTAGACTGCAATAACCTTCTTAAATGTAAAGTAACTGGCCTGAAGCACAAACGCTAAAACCAAAACTAAGATGCTAAAAATAAACAGATAAATTTAATCAGGCTACTAACAAACAGGAATAAATGCAGTAGAATAAAAGCACTGGAATGCTTAAGAGCACGCAAGAAAAATAAGGTAATAAAGTAGGAAGAACACTATTACATAAAAGCAGCTTAAAGTGTAATTTTTTTTTTTTTAAGTGGAGAGGGAGGAAACAGAAGACCGTTCAAGATCTAAGGGGGTTGGCCTTCACAAATGATCTCACTACACTAAGTTGAGTGATCAAATGAGACAGGACTGGGAGGAGTGCCCAAAGTCAAAGCAGCAAGGGAGAGTAGTCCTTCCCAAATGACCTCACTGTACTTAGTTGAGTGAGCAAATGAGATGGGAATGGGAGGAGTGACCAAAATCAAATTTACAGCAAGGGCGGGCAATTCCAAAGCCACCAAGTTTAATAGTAAAACACTTGGGTGGGAAAAACAATGCAGACAGACAGAGGCCAGCAATAAACAATGAAGCAAATTTATAAATGCAGTACAGTTTTGTTAATTATTATTGAAACAGATTAAGTGCAAAAAAAGTATACTTGTATCAGACTGGTATATCCAGATGTTTGTAGTATCCAACACAGCCAGGTAATTAGCTCTGTTATAGTTCTGCTGCTGAGCACAATTTGACAGAAATATAAGTCTTTGTACCAGAAGTACAACAGAGAAAATAAATCTTCAGGCAATCGGATAAACACAGAGGTGTTGACAAACAGCCAACACCTGAGGTGAGTTGACTCCACAGAATGCAAAGCAACCCTCACAATGAAACTAGCTACTGGCACAAAGACACACACACACACACACCGACACACACACACACACACACACACACACACACACACACACCGACACACACACACACACACACACACGTCTTTCATGCGGAACTGCCTGCTGTTCCACATTACACAAAAGTGGCTGCTTTGACTGGCTCGTATGCTGGCGTACGAGCCAATCAAAGATCACACAGCAGAGCCTCTTCTGTTCAATGTGGAACAGCCTGCTGTCCCGCATTGAACAGAAGTGGCTCTGCTTTGTGATTTATGATTGACCCATATGCAGACATATGAGCCAATCAAAAATCACAAAGTGGAACCTGTTTTGCCAGGATTTTAACAGGCAGTGCGGGACTCGGGATTGGGCTGCTGATCTCGGGGCAGTCCTGCTCAAATAGGGATGTCTGACAACCTTGTACTGAACTAACCCTGAGAAACAAACCACGCAGACAGAGGCCAGCAATAAACAATGAAGCAAATATATTAATGCTGTATAGTTTTGTTGACCATTACTGAAACAGATTAAGTGCAAAAAAGTATATTTATATCAACTAGGTATATCCAGATGGTTGTAGAATCCAACACAGCCAAGTACTTAGCTCTGCTACTGAGAACAGCTGATATAGCAGAGCTAAAATACATGCATTTAGATTGAGCGTCTAGATTCAGAAATTTGTGGCCACAGCCCACACACTTCTTAAAACTGGACATTTTTTTCTGTCATAACACACCAACAACTATAACCACCACCACAAGAAAAAAAAGGGCAACAAACAACTACAATAACTATAACAACTAGCTTTTACCAAAGTAAGGTTCTAAGGAGGGCAAAATGGTCAAACGGTTGAATAAAGATCACAGTAACCACAGAAAAAATATATATATCCAAAACGGAGTTTGTGACCACCATGGATGTATAACACTTTAATCAAAGATATCGAAATAAAATAAATACAAAAAAGTAACAGGTAAGCACCTTCATGGTACACAAACTGCTTTATCACACCTGTCTTATTATACAGCCATGGTGGTCACAAACTCTATTTTGGATATATAAGGTTCTAAGGAACGTGGAGGAGTAAAGTTCAAATAGCTGCCAAAAACTGCAGAGAGGAAAAGATGAAGACAAAAGCTGAAAAAGACTTAGATAATTCACTAAGTATCCCAAGGGAAAAGAGAAATATGACAAAAAAGCAACTTAAAGTAAAGTAAAATCCACTGCTCAGCAAGCAAACGCTGTAGTTCCGTGAGGTAGATATAATGCAAGTACAGCAGAAGTAAGAACAAAACTCTAAATTTAATTCCAAGAATGTGCACTTATAACATACGGATGAGTGCTTTCACCATTACAGCTTCTTCAGATCCTTGTATAAAAGTCACAGTAAACCTCCCCTTATATAAGCAGCTCAATTATCAATTAAAACAATTTAAACAATTAAAAGCAATACTGGAGAATTTAAAGAACTCTCCCATATATAAACATGTTAATGTAAAGTAAGACAAAAATATATAAGACTTGCATAGTGACCTAAAAACATATAAATAAACATTCTGATAAGTTAATATTGATAAAATACATAATCAAGAACATATACAAATAAATGATAGTTCATTTTATGTGCCTGCGTTGTCTCAGCTTAGGTTTTATAGAAGCTCTATCATTCAACTCATGCCCCCTATCAGCTTTCAAACGAATGATCCAGTCAGTCTCCTTAGATTCAGTAAGATTCATAGTATTACCACCCCTCTTATTCACAACAATTATCTCTAGGACCCGGAACAAGAAAGTATGATCATTGTCATTGATGATTATATGTTTTGCTAAGGCATTGTGTAAAGTGCCCTTTCTCATGTGGTAAATATGCTCTCTCATTCTATCCCTTAACGGCCGGTTAGTTTTACCAACATAGAAACTCGGGCATGCCTGACAAGTAGCTAAATACACCACATTAGGTGTCATGCAATCTGCATCTGCCTTGATGGAGAAAATGGTGTGTAAATCCGGGTGTATAAACACCTCACTGCTATCAATAAATGAACAGAAGTTGCAGTGACCACAGGGTTTAGTGTGACCAGTGTTCTTCATAATCCTATCATGTCTGGGGTGACAAAGCAATCGCTTTAGGTTGCTCTTATTCCGAAATAGGAAACTTGGTGTCTCCCCCACAATGCGTTTCAAGTCATCATCAACCAGGAGAATATCCCAATGTTTGCTAATAATTTCCTTTAACTGATATTGATCAGAAGTATACACAGTAGAAAATTTAATAGATCTATTTAACATATGATCTCCAACGGTTTGATCTTGGACCCTGGGTCCAAAGTATGGTGCACCTGAAGTGGTGCGTGATATGTATGCTTCCTCCATGTATGGTATAATCTCATTATCCTTGTATCCCCGGGTCAGTAATCTATTTCTCAGATTATCTAATTCTGAGATAAATCCCTGTTCAGTGGGGTTCAATCTCGAGGCTCTAATGGCCTGTCCTTTCATTATATTCTTAAAAACAAATTGTGGGTGCATACTAGACCTTAACAAGGAATTGCAGTAATATGCCTTGCGATAGACCCCCGTATTTATCATATCATCTGTTAATCTCTCAATATATAGGTCTAAAAATCAATTCTGTGTGTAGAATAGTTCATGGTAAAAGTAAGGAATGCAGTTAAATCATTCATAATGGATAGCATTGATTCCAGCTGTTTTGATGTTCCATTCCAAAGAACAAAAAGGTCATCAACAAACCTTCTGTAGAACACCACATGTTCACAGAAAAGTGCATTCTTAAATAAAACATGTTCCTTCCAATATGCAAGGAACATGTTGGCGTAGCTATTTGCACATGGAGTGCCCATAGCTACGCCATCACGCTGTTTATAGATCTGGTCTTGGAACATGAATAAGTTGTTCTCCAAGAACAGTTCTAGAAAATGAACTATGAGGTCTATCAATACTGCAGTGTAAGTACTGTGTGCTTTCAGATAATTTAACACATAATCAAGTCCTATATCATTAGGTATTACAGTAAATAGGGAATGAATGTCAAAAGTCACAAAAGTACAACTAGAGATTCTATCATGGTGTCCAATACATTCATACAGATCAATCAAAAATTGCTTGGAATCCTTCAAGACTGTAACATTGTCATTCAATACACATCTCAGATGTTTCTCCACAAAAACTGAAAGGTGTTCAGTTACCCAACCATGGCCAGAAACTATGGGTCTCATAGGTGGTATAGGACTTGATTATGTGTTAAATTATCTGAAAGCACACAGTACTTACACTGCAGTATTGATAGACCTCAGTTCATTTTCTAGAACTGGTCTTGGAGAACAACTTACTCATGTTCCAAGACCAGATCTATAAACAGCGTGATGGCATAGCTATGGGAACTCCATGTGCAAATAGCTACGCCAACATGTTCCTTGCATATTGGGAGAAACATGTTTTATTTAAGAATGCACTTTTCTGTGAACATGTGGTGTTCTACAGAAGGTTTGTTGATGACCTTTTTGTTCTTTGGAATGGAACATCAGAACAGCTGGAATCAATGCTATCCATTATGAATGATTTAACTACATTCCTTACTTTTACCATGAACTATTCCACACACAGAATTGATTTTTAGACCTATATATTGAGAGATTAACAGATGATATGATAAATACGGGGGTCTATCACAAGGCATGTTACTGCAATTCCTTGTTATTAAGGTCTAGTATGCACCCACAATTTGTTTTTAAGAATATAATGAAAGGACAGGCCATTAGAGCCTCGAGATTGAACCCCACTGAACAGGGATTTATCTCAGAATTAGATAATCTGAGAAATAGATTACTGACCCGGGGATACAAGGATAATGAGATTATACCATATATGGAGGAAGCATACGTCACACACCACTTCAGGTGCACCATACTTTGGACCCAGGGTCCAAGATCAAACTGTTGGAGATCATATGTTAAATAGATCTATTAAATTTTCTACTCTGTATACTTCTGATCAATATCAGTTAAAGGAAATTATTAGCAAACATTGGGATATTCTCCTGGTTGATGATGACTTGAAATGCATTGTGGGGGAGACACCAAGTTTCCTATTTCGGAATAAGAGCAACCTAAAGCGATTGCTTTGTCACCCCAGACATGATAGGATTATGAAGAACACTGGTCACACTAAACCCTGTGGTCACTGCAACTTCTGTTCATTTATTGATAGCAGTGAGGTGTTTATACACCCGGATTTACACACCATTTTCTCCATCAAGGCAGATGCAGATTGTATGACACCTAATGTGGTGTATTTAGCTACTTGTCAGGCATGCCAGAGTTTCTATGTTGGTAAAACTAACCGGCCGTTAAGGGATAGAATGAGAGAGCATATTTACCACATGAGAAAGGGCACTTTACACAATGCCTTAGCAAAACATATAATCACCAATGACAATGATCATACTTTCTTGTTCCGGGTCCTAGAGATAATTGTTGTGAATAAGAGGGGTGGTAATACTATGAATCTTACTGAATCTAAGGAGACTGACTGGATCATTCGTTTGAAAGCTGATAGGGGGCATGGGTTGAATGATAGAGCTTCTATAAAACCTAAGCTGAGACAATGCAGGCACATAAAATGAACTATCATTTATTTGTATATGTTCTTGATTATGTATTTTATCAAAATTAACTTATCAGAATGTTTATTTATATGTTTTTAAGGTCACTATGCAAGTCTTATATATTTTTGTCTTACTTTACATTAACATGTTTATATATGGGAGAGTTCTTTAAATTCTCTAGTATTGCTTTTAATTGTTTAAATTGTTTTAATTGATTAATTGAGCTGCTTATATAAGGGGAGGTTTACTGTGACTTTTATACAAGGATCTGAAGAAGCTGTAATGGTGAAAGCGCTCATCCGTATGTTATAAGTGCACATTCTTGGAATTAAATTTGGAGTTTTGTTCTTACTTCTGCTGTACTCCGCTTCCTTTGTGACTTAAAAAAGCAACTTCGCTGTCACTCAAGTGCTGAGCCAAGAGATTACATCTGATGCAAATGAGTGGCAAATGAGATACAAGGTATTTTGCTATCAAGAGAGGATTATGGGTAAAGGGAGGAGCCTGAGCCTTGGATCCAAAGTCTCTGAGTGGCCAAAGTTGGATCCCAGTCAGATCCGGTAACCCATTTGTTAAGGAACAGATGGAAGAGGCAATACTGGATTCAATGCTGATGACTGCAAACTACAAAACCCACATTTTGCTTTTCAGGTGGTTAAACACTGGCTGGTTTCTGAGGGACTACGGGGTTATATGCAAGTAGAGGGGGGTTAAGTTAGATGGTCTTTCTGTTTCAAAGGGGGGGCACATAGTAAGCAGGCCTTACAGTAAACTGTGCAGGACACTTGGATAAATTAAAAGATAGGTGGGATGAAGCAAAGAATGTCAGATTATCCTGAGTACAGCGGGTGAACTGTAAAGTTTGTGCTAAGTTGAAAAATTCTTCCATGGATTTGGGACCATCAGAGGATTATGGCTACATATATGGTACTGGGTCCCCCTCGTATGTTTCCAAGAAGGTAAGATGGGTAGCATCAGAGTGTTGGAGGTGGGTTGAAAAAGAAGGTTGTATGCACTTTTTGGGATTGCAAGGAAATTAATTGTTGAAATGAAGTTATTCAGGGATGGGAACATATTGAAAATAAAAAAATTGCTTAGGAATTGGAAATTTTGCTTACTAAGTCTAAGTGGATAGGACACTGCCCAGCAGCTTTGGAAAGAGTAATGACATTATTTTTATTAGGAGGGTGGGTTACAGGTCTGATAGCCAAAGCATGGAAAAGAATTGTGAACTGGAGTAATTTCAACATTTAGGCTAACAATATCGACATCAAGACCTATTGTAGAATTCTGTGTGCACCAGATTCGAGAGAAAGTAAATGTACAATGATTTTTGATTGGACCAAATTTAGGAAACACTATAAGTGGGAAATAACCTTGACTGGAGACAGGGCAGATTACTTTTTAGAGTCGAGGGCTTGTTGCTTCTGGAGGGGATCATGATTTTGTTCAAAACAGTTGATTGGGAAATACATTTTGTAATACGTGTTTTTATACATTTCTAGAAAACAAAGTATATTTTCTTTATACTGTGCTTATTTTCATCCCTTATTCTCGCTTTCTGTTAACAAGAAGTTGCTTCTCGTGTAAAAAATGTGACATGTAAAGTTTTGCTTATACAAAGTAATCAAAAAAGATTTTTTGTTGTTTGTTTTTCTGCATTACATACATTACTAAATAAAGGAATCAGCATTCTAGTATTTGGCAATTCAAGAAGGTGCAAGAAACGCACCAAAACATAACCAGCTTATTCTGGAAAGACACTTATGTTACTGTATCGAACTAGTAAAATGTTGAGGACTTAGAGGTAAGTAACACGAGCAGAGCTGATTACTCACTCAGGATTACTTTCATAAGGGCAACAAGCCTGGAAAATCATAAGACTAGTTGCTGCCTGCAGATAGAGCCCTGGTGGGGCAGCTAATGTTTACTTTTCTGAAACCTTAGCATAGGATGACCGATTAAGAACAACCCATTCACATTCGATCTAAATCACTAGCCAACAGTAGTAGCTACTGCTGGTAAGTAAAACTGAAGGAATGCACACCATATGCTTATACTAAAAGCCAGGGACATTTCAAACATTGTAGGCTTAAGCCAGTGTGTGTTTTTGTGTTGAGGCAAATCTTGAACATTTGCATAAGGCTATGATTATTGCACCTCACTCCTCTACTGTTCAACAGGATTCATAACAGTCATACCTATCAACCTCAGAGTGAGAAATCTGGACAAAATCAAAAATCAAAGTGGGACAAAGGCTCAAAAATAGGGACAATTTTTAAATACTGCTTTTACAAACTTAGAAAGTTGAAACAGTTAACAGATTTTGCATTAGCATGAATTTTCTGAAGGGTATGAAATCGGAAACTCAAATGTCTGTCATTATTTTCTAACATCAATCTTTAATAATTTGTCACTAATTTTCCAGAAAAACAGAATTTTATGAAAAACAGACCAAAAATATGAGGAAAAATCTGGACATTCTGCGAAAATCTATACAGTTGAGAGGTATGAAACAGTTTAAGAATCTCCACTCTACTAGTGAATCAGCAGTTTCTGGCCACTTCTTAAACATCTCAGTATACAAAGACAAGGGAATTAGAAAACAAGACTGTTCTTTTTCCTAACTGGTGAAACCTGAACACGCCATCTATGAAATGAGACTAGGACAGCATATAGCAGAATAAAATCTGGAAGTTAAACCCAAAAGCAATCACAAGTAGTACCATGCAGGTAACAGACTATCTGCAGTTTCAAAGTGACAGTCTGACTATATGGGAACTCTACTGTTAAATTCCTCTGTCTTGCTCACCCGTCTCTTTAGAAAAGAAAATCTTGTTTTTAAATCAGTCATGGTTATATTTAAACCAGTAACAAAGTCAGCAGATTAGATTGCCAAACTATGGCTTTTAATCCTCTCTCTCACACACACTGCTCCCATCCCTTCTCAGCCACGGTTCTTTTATTAAAGCGAATACCAATAGAGTTCTCAGCACCTAAACAGTACATAGGAAGTACAGTTGTGTACACTTATAACTGTAGATGTTATTGTGTATTCACTGTTACAGTCATAACTGATGGGATTTCCTGCCATGGAAGTCCTTAGCCAGCCCGAATGTCAGAGAATTTCTTCCTCCTGAAGCCAGCAGACACCCTGAACGACATCAAGACTTCTGGTTATAAAGGGTGTCACAGCTGGCGCTATAACCTCAGTACTTTCTTGCCCCCAACAGCAAGAAGCCCCTAGCAAGCCTTTAAAGTCAAGGGCTTAGGTCCAGAAACTTCAAAGAATAGGCCAGAGTATTAGCTGAACAGAAGAGGGGGGGGGACCTGGATCTAGACAGAAGAATGCCCATCTCAATCCTCATTGGGCAAGAGGGGAAGGAGGGAGGGAAAGAATATTGCAACAGTGAATATACTTGGATATCTACATTTACAGTAAGTGTACATAATGTTCTTAGTGTTTCACTGTTGCAGTCATAATTGCTGGGATTACTCCCAAAGATAATAAGAAGGTGGATGGAAGTTTTATGGAGAAGAAAGGATGCCGTGCAGGATTGCATTGGCAAACTTCACTATGGACTTGAAGGGGTTGGTCCTAAGAGATTCTGTCAGGGTGGAAAGTGATGAAAGGTTCCACACACATAAGGGCCTGTAGCTCTGACATCTTTCTAGCAAAAGTAATGGCTAGCAAAACAGCTATCTTCCAATCTTCCAGGTCAAGAATATGATGTCTGCAGAGGCAGCTGGCTTGAGGATGAGAAGCTGAGCTTGACCAGAAGGAAATTAAGATCATTCAGGGGAGCACACGGTTTCCTTATGGGTCTAATGTGAATAACCACTCTCAGGAACAGTTTTATGAAAAGATGAGAAAAGAGGGGGTTGAGTAGGCAGATAGGTTGAAATTGTTAAAGCATTAATTTAATAGAGACAAAGGCCTTTGTCAAAAATGTCCTAATAAGTATGTAAGGATCATAGGCATCTGAGTTGAAGAGGGCTCTATCTCTTTTGTCTGCACCATATAGTGAATCTCTTCCATTTGGCAGAGTAAGTTTTTCTCCTGCTAAGTCTCCTAGCTTATGTTAGAATGTCCAGGGCCTGTTTGTCAAAAGATGCCCCCCCCTCCAGGAGATCAAAGTATCACCCAAGCTGTCAATGAGTGTGTCCAGGTTGGGATGTATGACGGTGCCTTTGTTCTGTGCAAACAGGTCCACTTGTTGGGGCAGCAAGCATGGTTCCTTCTTGTTGAGACTGAGCATTAAAGGATACCAGTGCTGCCTTTGCCAGTCTCAGGCCATTAGAATGACCCTTGGCCCTTCTTCCCTTATCTTTAGCAATACCCTAGGGAGCTAGGTATCAGAGGGAAGGCATAGAGGAATAGGCATGGCCAAGGGAAGAAGGCCACTGTCTTCCAGGCTGACCTTGTTTTGTTTGCTGAGCTAAAGTTTTTCAAGGGAGAGTTTTCTTTGGTGACAAAAAGGTCCATCTCTGGCACACCCTATTCTCTGGCTATGCTGAGAAAAACCTCCAGATGCAGTTGCCAGCCATGAGAGTCTGACAGGCCCCTACTTAGGTCATCCACCAGTTGACTGCTTTCTCCTGTCAGGTACTAAGGCATGAGGTGTTAACCTAGGGACACTGCAATTTCCCAAAGATCCATGGTTAGGCAGCAAAGATAGTAAGAGTGCATCCTCACTGCCTGTTTATGTACCACATAACCATGACATTGTCTGTCTTTACTGCGGGTACTCCTGGTTTCCATTGGTCTTTGAAGACAATCACACCTTTTTGGACTGCTATCAGTTCTTTTTGGTTGATGTGTTTGTTTTTGAACTGAGTCCCATCTGCTTTAGGTCTGCAAGTTGTTGAAGTGAGCCCCCCCAGGCCATGTCTGGGGCATCTGTGGCCAGAATTTGGTCTTAAGGAATCATCCTGAAGGGAAGGCCTGGGTTGAGGGAACAAGGTCAGTCCTACAAGGCAAACTCTTTCCTGAGACAAGGGAGAAGCTTCACCCTGAAGTTGAGTGAGTGTGTGAGTGCTTGCACCACACATTTCTAAGGTACCACTGCAGCTTCCTCATGTGAAGACTGGCAAGGGGGATCATAGGGATGCAAGAAGGCATGTAATTCAGAGCTCTGAGGAACACTCTGGCAGTGTGCTAGCTCCTGAGAAGGAGCTTTTGGATGTACAGACTTGGAAAGGTAACCTTGTCTGGAGGAAGGAAGGCTTTTTGAAGATATAAATCCCGCAAAAACCTCAGAAACAATCCTATTTATACATATGGTTTGAAACTTTTGGGAACTGATGGTGAACCCCAGTGAAGCCAGATCTCTTGGGTGTAAAGCAAATCCGCTTTAACTTATTTAATCAACAAATCTAGAAAAAACTCTAAGTACAGATAAATCTGAATGCCCTTTGACCTGCCGAAGGCATTTTGTGAATACCATGGGAGCAGTAGACAAGCCAAAGGATGCAACATAAAACCGATACTGCCTAACACCTGCTTTGAAAAGTAAGAACCTTCTGTGAGTTTTTTCTATAGGAATGTGGAGGTGTGTGTCCTTTAGATCTAAGGTTACCACATAGGCGCTGGTTAAAATCATGGGAAGCAATTTTTGAAAGGTTGGCATTTTGAATTTGGTACCTGCAAGAATCTGTTGAACCCTGACAGGTCCAAAATAGGCCTCCAGGTACCCTCTTTACTTGGTATGAGGAACAACCTTGAGTAAAATCCATTTCCTTGTAATGTGTTTAGTACTGGTTCCACAGAACCTTGGGCGCACAAGAACTGTATTTGCTTTATGTCCTCTGGTATTTGGTTTGGTGGAATATCTGGAAAACCTGATCGAGTCAGACGTTGTTTGAACTGAAGTTAGTAACCTCATTTTATGATTTTCAGAACACAGTGATCTTCGGTAATAACAGTCTAATTTTAGGAAGAGGGACAGCCACATCCTCTTAGTCGGTCGGGGGGGGGGGATTTCAGAAATGGGGGGAAAGGAGCCTCATGTTAGAGCCACGATTGCTCCCTGCTGGACCCCTTTTGATGGGATCCCACAGGCCTATTAGCATCTTCTTGCCACTGTTCTGGTCACTAGTGCTGCCTTTGACTCCTTTCCCTTTGAGGTCTACTATTTATTGGCTTAGACTACGAGTCTGGAAAGGGCCAGTGTTTGGTAGGATAGCTGCGGCTGAAGCGAGGTAGCTGAACCTGAGGAAAGTCCTTGACTGTTTGCATGGACTTGGTCTTATCCTCAATCTTCTTAAGCAATGCTTCAGCCTTGGGACCAAAAAGGTAATATTTGTCCAAAGGGGCATCCATGAGACTGGATGTCACATATTCAGGGAGGGACTGCTCCCTCAGCCAGGCAATGTCATCTAACAGATCCTGTAGCTGATGCCCTGCTAGAAGTTCCCACAGCATCATAGCCACAGTGCAAGCACTGTTTTACCTACCTGACAGCAGAAATTGCACAACTCTAGCATTTCCTTGGAGAGGGCCTTATTTTCATTCCCCACCAATTTTTTCTTCATCTGGTCTAAAATGGTTTCCTGATACTTCACCATATAAAACTGACAATTTAAAGCCCTCATGACCACAGTAGCAGAGGTGTAGACTATGTTTCCGAGCTTGCCCAAGCCTCTGCTTTGTCAGTTGGCAGGGGAATTTTGGAAGTGCTATATTTTACTCCTTTAGGCCCGTGAGTCACCACTTCAAGGTCTGCTACAGGGTTCTTGAAAAGGTGCCTGTAGGAATCCAGAACTCTGAAGAATCTATTTGGTTTCAAAGGGGCAGGAGAGAATCTGGTTACAAGGAAGAATCCAGCAAAACGTTATCCACCACCTTTAAGAGTGGAGGAATGGCAATAGGTTTATGCTCCGGCAGGTTTATGAACTCCATAACCCTCCTCTTGGATTCTGGGTAATCCTGTGCTTCCCACCTGAAATGTTCCCTCAGACTGTGCAAGGTTTCCCCAAAGGAAATGTCCTCAAGGGGGAAGCTGAGGCAAGGTTCTTATCAGAATCTGAATCTCCATACGAAGCAATAGCTAAAACCTTTCTAAATGGTGGATTCATCATTGTCAAAAGAATCTGAAGACTCCTAAGGGAAGATGACCCTTTTCCTTTTACCAGGAGAAGATTCAGGGGTAGAACCTGGGAGAGAAAGGCATCTGGATCCGATTATCACGATCAAATCCTCAGCCAACCTAACCCAGGCACTATTGAGCCAGTGGTAAACATTACTCAAACCGCTGAATCACTTACAAATGCCTTCTACCAGCACCTACAGGACTGCATGGATCAGGCAATCCCAAACAAAACTAAGACTCTCTGTACCAAAGGCTGGTGGACCCCAGCCATAAACAAGCTCTACAACAAAAGGACGAAGCTACGACAAGATAGAGCAAAATCCTTGGGATCTAACACACCTTTGATCATTATAAGTAAAAACTAAGAGCTCTCATAAAATCATCCAAGGCAAATTTTGAGAGAAAATCGCAAGGACTCTAAAGAGAATCATAAGGCCTTCTTTAGCTATGTTAGAAACCTAGGAGGAAACTCCCAGATATGCTCAGAATTAGTTCAAATGTGAAAATTACTACTGAACCACACATTGCCAACATACTGGCTGACAGGTTCAGTGCAAACTTCTCCCCCCCCCAAAAGGAGAGATATCTATTCCCAGGTGAGAACTGCCCTCACTAAGCATCCATGGGACGGATGGTTGAACTCAATGAGTTATCTGCAAAGCTCCAACTCATTTGTCAAAGGCAGATCCTGCCTCAAACTCATCAGCTTGAATGTAAAACATCACAAGATGGGTTGCAAACTGGCTAAGTGACAGAACCCACAGGGTCAGAGTTGCTGACACATCTGACACAGATATCCTCCAGAAGGACAGAAATGGATAACTGGTTTGGGAAAACAAGGCTATCAATCCACTGAGCACAGAAAAGTCATCAGAGATCTGGGGACCCAGGTTGACAGAAGCCTTCGCTTGACACTCATGTTGCTAAAGTAAGTTAGAAAAACCTTCTATCATCACCCACCTGATCATGAATCATCACTTATTAGACAAATGTATCTGACCAGACACCTGCTGCAGCTTGAAAGGCCCCAAAAGTCCTCACCAAAAGGATAAAGGGTCTCAAAAATATGTCTTATGCTGCCCGACTGAAAGAACTCCAGCTCTATTCAGTCTCATCAGAGGTGACCTGACCTGCCTGACATATAAGGCCATGTCAAACCCAGATTTGATGAATATCAAAAAATCCCTCAGAACCACAAGTTATAAATGAACAAAATCCCGTACATGTGTCTGGTCTTGTTCAAGAGGAATCTTGACCAATGGATGGGAGATTGCAGATATACCCATGATAGGTCTGAGTTTGGGAGTGGTAGCAAGTAGGCCTTGGTCTAGGGTAAGCTGGATGCAGCCTTATGTGACATCTTAAGCTTGGACTTAAGGGCAACATCTGCCCTAGGGCCTGGCTGTGGATATACAGGTGAATCCAAGGGATGGTGAACCAAGGCAATCTGATGATGAGAGACTCTGGACACCCCTTCAACAGTTTGTGAATAGTCGGTGGAAGCGAAAACCTGAAAAGTGGCTCGAGACCCAACAGACGAGCTTAGTCCTTTGGCTTGTGCAGAAGTAGAGGGACCTGGCAGTGTATCAGACTCCAAAATGGGTTTCGACAGAGGCCTATGTCACAACCTCAGATGTTGGAGGGGATTGCAAAATCATCTTGCCTTCTTCGATGATAACAAGACTATGAGGACTGGTGGTTGGTGAACAAGCATCAACCAGTGCCCTAAGTTTTAAATACTTTTCCTTCTTACACCTAGATCAACCTTGGCCTAACTAGCAGACAGCATTGCACGCAAAGGCCCTAACAACTCGCTAAAGAGCTTACCTAAAATCTCAGCCCTACGCTTGATCATTCTACTGTTAAAGTGAGCACAGAACTAACAGTTTGCAGTCTCCTCTTTATGATGATCTTATCTCACATGCTGACATATTTGCAGATCATTTTTATACTTGCGTCAAAGAATGCATCAAGGCATCTGTTACCATAAAGCATAAATGTAATTCCAAATTCAGGAATAAACCTGTACATTGGAACCCACATGTTAACAAATTATACAATAAAAGAACGAAACTCAGAGCCTGTAAAAGCAAGCGCAATACTACATCTAGAGATGAACCTGAAAAGATCACCAAAGAGCTCAGAAACAAAATCAAATCCTGCAAATGTAAGTATGAATTGACAACTGCAACCTCTGTTAAGGACAATCACAAAGACTTACTCAACTATATCAGAAACCTTAGAGGTAATGCTCACCAATGCACTGAGCTAATTCATAACAACACTAAATTACCCCTTGGGGACATAGCCAACACATTAGTAGACAAATTCAGCTCCGAGTTTACTTCCTAGTCTTTCCATAGTTTTCCCTAACTTATTAGAACACAACCACCCTGCCGATCACCTCTGAGCAAGTCTTGAATGCCCTCTCCATGGCCAAAAATACTAATTCCATTGGTTCTGATAATGTGCCACTCTACAAGTCCTGGATCCAAGCCAGTCTGGGTTTGTTAAAGGCAACTCCCTGCCTCCTGAATCTAGTGTGCTACATTAAGTAGGCCACTGATGCATTAGACTTGGGCAAATTGGTTCATACTGCTGACCTGGAACTGGCCAAAGCCTTTCATGCCATCCCACATTCTGGCATGATCGATAAATTAATTAAACTAAATGCAAATCTTTATGTTACCTGCTTGACAGCAAACTGGTTAATGGATAAAACTCAGTCAATTAGTGTAGAAGGCACACTCTCTCTTTGAAAAGTCTAGTTACCATTGGTCTCCCCTAGGTATCAGTCCTAGGAACAGCTTTCTTTGCTACTTGCCTCTCTGATGTCAAAGCTGATGTCATGTTCCTAAGCTGAACAAGTCTGCAGATGACTCTAAACTTGCAGCTGTCATTAATTCATCATCTTACTTCCAGACTCTTCAGAAGGGACGAAAATGTACCAATTAGTAGTACCTGAACCACGGATTAAAACTAAATGCCAAGAAGTGCGGCATTGTGTCCTTTGGCAAAACTGGTCACCCATGAACCTATTACATAGGTGACACCCCTTTGAAAGTTGACTCAGCCAATACGGACCAATAAGGACCTAGGCACTTTCAGTGACAATGAACTATCTGTTGAATACCATGTAACCACTGTTAGGAAATCCTTTAACCTAGACAGACAAATCACCAGGTGTACTTCTTACAGATCCGATTGAGTTATCAGCTCTCTCTACTTCTCACCCATCAATAGGCCCATACTAAAATATAATGACCCCTTTGGTATGTACTCGCCTAGGCATATGACCCAGCTTGAGAGACTGCAGTGTTTCTTTACCAACATAATCATGAACACATCTTCCTTGAGCTACCAAGCACACCTTAAAGCGCTCTCTCTCTTTTCGGTTTCCTACAGACTCTTAAGAGGTGAGCTCTATCTAGCCTACAGTGCCTCAGAGATTCAGTCTTATGCAATCTCCAGCGCATCCATAAAACTAACACTCTAAATACCTGCACAAGAGATCTTAACTTCTACTAAAACATAAACAGGACCTGCTAGTGAGATAGATATACATCACAGGAAATACCTCTTTTAAGGAAATGACTTCCTTTAAGTATAAAGCAAAGTAACTTCCTAGATCCTCTTTAGGCATAAGCTGGATGAGTGAATGTGCAATTGCAAACCATTGAAAGGAAACAAAAAGTACAGTTTTGTACCTACCATAAATGTAGATGTCCGAACTGGATAGCATCTGCAGTCATAACAACTGGGTTGTCCTGTCGTCAGGCAGCCCTTCGGTCGGCCGGATTCCAAAGTCCGGGTCCAGCTTCGGCTGATGTCGCACCTTCACCCGTCATCTCTGCTGGTCTTCGTATAAAGGCATCAGCCGACGCCATTTTCTTCAGTGTTTCTTGCCCCAGATGCCAGTTGCCTCTTGGCTAAATTTTGGGTAAAAATGCCAATGTTTCCCGAAGGATAGAAGGCAAACACAAATAATAAGCATGTATGTACATATATACAAACAAATACACCATAAGAGACTCCCCCCCACCAGCTAGCTATTAGGAGGGTAAATACCCTAGGAGTACCACAGAGGGAGGGGAGGGAGATCCTGACTGCAGATGCTATCCAGTTCGGACATCTACATTTATGGTAGGTACAAAACTGTACTATGTCCTTCATGGATGCATCTGCAGTCATAACAACTGGGTAGAATACCATAGCCAACTAGGGGAGGAGGAAGAATAGATTATGGTGTGGTTAGGATCCCTTGCAGTACAGCATTGGCAAACCCTGCTCGGGATCTGGAATACAGAGGTAAATTATAATGTAGCAAATGTATGCACGGAGGTCCAAGTAGCCACCTCAATAATGTCCTTGCCACAGAAGGCTGTGGTAGTGGCTGTTGCTCTTGTAGAATGAGGTCGTATGTTCTGTGGAATTGGTTTTCCATGGAAGGAGTAACAGAATCGTATGCAATTTCCTATCCATTTGGAGATTGTCTGTTTGGAAATGGCTTTTTCCTTCCCTCCTGGCTACAAAGAGCTGGTCAGTTTTTCTGTTACTTTTGTTCTGTCCAGGTAGTAGCGTAGCTGTCTGTGTACATCCAAGGTATGCAGCATTCTTTCCCTCTATTTTGTGGGTTGGGGAAGAAGGTAGGTGGATTGCCTGGTTTAAGGACACACTCTTTAGGCATAAATGTAGGCAGTCCTCATGGACACTCTGTCTTGGTGGAAGATTAGGAAGGGTTGTACTGCCATTAGGGCCTGAAGTTCAGAAACCCTCCTTGCTGAGGTTATTGCCAGTAGGAAAGCAGTTTTCCATGAAAGATGCTGTAGGTCTGCTGTTGCTGCTGGTTCAAAAGGTGCGAATGTCAACTTTTCTAGCACAAAGTTCAAATCCCAAGCTGGCAGTGGTGGTTTCCTAGGAGGTTTTACATTCTTAATCCCTCTGAGGAACTGCCTGAGTAGAGGATGTGAGAAGACAGGTGGATCAAAGCTGTATTCTGCTGAAATAGCTGATGCATGTATCTTGATGGAGGAATAGGACAGGCCTGTATGTAGAAGCTCTGCCAAGTACTCCAGAATGTTAGCCATATCTATATTCGACACAACCTTCCCTCTTACAGCTCTCCAAATGACAAACCTTTTCCATTTCCCTGCATAGTTCCTTCTTGTTGAAGGTCTGCGGGCTTCAAGGATAATGTCTTTAACCCTTTGGGAGAGATCTGGAATAGTTGCTGCTATGTGATGTGCCATGCAGTCAGCTGCAACGTTTTTAGGTTTGGATGCATGATGCTGTAGTTGTTCTGAGTTAACATCAAAGGCATCAAGGGTACTGACCACATTTTGTCCCGAGACATGCTCCTCAGCAATGGGTACCAGTGTTGTCTTGGCCAGTTTGGAGCTATCAGGATTATCCTTGGACGTTCCTCCTTGATTTTTAGTAATACCTTGTGTATCAAGGGAAGAGGTGGGAATGCATATGCTGTCAGGCCTTTCCAGCTGAAGGAGAGCGAATCCACTTCTCATGCAAGTGGATGGAATGTCCTTGTGCAGAATTTTTGAGCTGGTGGTTGAGAGGAAGCGAATAGATCTATCTGTGGCATTCCCCATTTCTTTGCGATGGTCTTGAAGATGTCGGTGTAGCATCCATTCGTGAGCATCCGAGGTGGTTCTGCTTAACATGTCTGCTAGAGTGTTCTTTTCCCGGTACAAACATTGCCTGTAACTGGATGTTGTAGCTGAGTGCCAGGTTCCAAAGGTCCAAAGTCATTCTGCATAGGGGTATGAATGAGTGCCTCCTGTTTGTTGATGTACCACATGACTGTGGTGTTGTCTGTCCTTATCATCAAATGGCCTTCTTTGAGAAATGGTCTGAATTTTTGGATTGCCAGTTTTACTGCCAGCATTTCTTTTAGGTTGATGTGCAGGTGAAGCTGGTCCTGAGTCCTCAATCCTTGCGCATTTGTCCAGCATGTGAGCCCCCCATCCTAGGTCTGAGGCGTCTGTTGTGATGGTTTGGCTTGCTTGATATTTGTGAAAGGGTAAGCCTGGGTTTGACTGGCATGCTTGAGCCCACCATAGGAACTCTTGTTTTAGGCATGGAATTAGTGGAATTTCTGCTTCTAGGCTGTGCCTGTGTTGGGACCATAAATTCTTTAGGTACCACTGTAGTTTCCTCATATGCAGTCTGGCATGTGGAACCAAGATTATGCATGATGCCATGAAGCCCAAGGCCTGCAGAACTTTTCTTGCTGTTAGCTTGCTGTGGTTTGTTAGTGCCAAGAAATAAAGAGGAGATCTTTTGTTTTTCTGCAGTTAGGAATGCCATTTGTTTTACTGTGTCCAATTAAGAATGTCCTTATTTGGGATGGAATCAGCCTTGATTTTTGCAAATTGACTGTGTATCCCAGTGCTTGTAGTAAATGACCCTTTGTAAATCTGTTGTCAGCTTGCTTTTGTTGTCCCTTTGTAGCAGGCAGTCGTCAGGTATGGATAAATTTGGATTCCCTGTAGTCTGCAGTGGCGATTACTGATGCCAGGCATTTTGTGAATACTCTGGGTAGTAGATAAGCCAAAGGGCAATGCTGAGAATTGATAGTGCTCTGATCCTGCAAGAAATCTGAGGTATCTTCTGCAAATTGGTCGAATGGGGGACTGCAGGTATGCCTCCTTGAGATCTAGAGTTACCAGCCAACACTCCTTGCCCAGCATGGGAAGAAGTTGCTGTAGGGTCAGCATCTTGAATTTTGGGACAATGATGTATGTTTAAGGTGGACAGATCGAGAATAGGTCTCCAACTTTTTTCCTTTCTTGGAACTAGGAATAGTCTGGAGTAGAATCCTTTGCCTTGTTCTGTTATTGGTACTCTTTCCACAGCTCTCATCTTTGTTAATTGCATTATCTGCTGTAGAGCTTCTGTTTTTTGATTTGGAGGTAGGTTTGGCATTCCTCTTTTGACTGGTATAGTGTGGAAGTGGAACCGGTAACCTTGGTCTATGGTTTGCAAAATCCACTTGTCTTTTGTGATATAGTGCCAGTTCTTTGAAAATAAGGTTAATTTTCTGCCTAAGGGTGCTGCTATTTGTTCCCTGGTAGGCGGAGTCAGAAACAAGTCACTGTGATTGCCCTGTTGTAGTAGTGGCTGTGCCTGTGGCTCTGTTATTACCTTGCCACTGTCGTCCTCTGTAGGCACCCCCTCTGGATTGATTTCTGCCTCTGGAGCGTATTCCTGCCCCTTGGATCTTGTGGAGTCAGGAAAGGACCAATTTTTGGCAGGCCAGTTCCTGCTAAACCTTGGGGGCTGAACCTGCAAGAAATCTTTAACCGTTTGTACAGATTTTGCCTTTTCTTCCATTTTCTTCATTACCTGCTGGGCAGGTGTACCAAACAAACTGGTCTTATCCATAGGAGCATCTAATAACTTAGCTTTAACATGATCCGTAAAACTTGTTCCTTCAGCCATGCATGTCTTCTTATCACTGTGCCAGTCATGGCTGATCTAAATGAAGCCTCCAGTGCATCATAGCCACATTTTAAGGAATGGTTACTAACCTGTTGTATGTTATTTACCATCTCTAATAGATTTTTCTTATCTATAGAATCATCAGAGGATAGCTTTTAGTTAACTGATCAAGCATAAACTCTTGGTATTGTATCATGTGAAACTGACAGTTTAAAGCTCTAGCTGAGAGAGTAGCAGAGGTGTAAACCTTTTGCCCCATCTGTCTAAAGACCTGGCTTCCCTTTCAGAAGGAATAGGGTTTTGCTGTGGTTGAGGCTACTGCCTTAGGCCCTGGGATATAGTTTCGGGTCTGCAAGAGGGGCCTTGTATAGGTGATGATGAGTGTCTGGCACCCTGTAAAATCTATCTGGTTTGGCAGGTGCTGGAGGTAAAGAATCTGGTGCAGTGCAAACATCATTAAATGCATCGTCCACAACAGAGAGGACAGGAGGTATAGCTAAGGGCCTGTGTTGTGGTAGGTGCAGAAAAGTCCTAAGTCTTTTCTGGAGTCTGAAAATCCTGTTCCTGCCATTGGAATTGTTCTCTCATGGCATGTAAGGTTTCAAAGGAGAATTCTTCTGGTGGGGAAGCAGCTGGAATGGATTCTTCAGCATCTGAGTCCTCAAAATTGGAGAAAGGAGCCTCTGGCTGGTCTGTAATATCTGAGTCTTCCGCAGAATCATCAGAGGACACAGGCTCGAGGGGCTCTGCTCTAGGTCTCTTTTCTGGGGGCTGAGAGGCCCTGTCTGGGTGAGTTTGAGATCCCCTAATTAAGGGTATTAAATCTTCTGCCAGAGTAAGCATTTGTGAACTAGAAGTGGGCCTGGTTGAGGGGGCTTTAACAGGCACTGACTTAGTAGATTTGGCTGCTTTAGCCCTGGCGAAGGCCTTAATAGACATGGCTGCAGGAGGCCTAGCAGCACCACGCTGGGGTAGAGACATCCAAAGGGATGGTGTCTGATAAGTCACTAGTAACCACTGTAGTAGGTAAAATTTCTGAGGCCGATTCAAGTAAGGTAACCGGAACCTCAGTAGTAGTCATTGATTCGGCTGTACTCTGATCAGTTTTCTCGGTTTGCCGAAACCGGTTTGCTTAACCATGGTTCGGCCGAAACCGCGGACCATGGTGTCGGTCTTTTCTTTGCATTTTTAACATTTGGGTAGTCGGAGGATCCGGCGGCATAATGTACGCAAATTCAGAGCCGAAAAACTGTTCAGCAACTCCGACCGACGCGTCTGCCGGTCGGTTGAAAGAAGGCCAGGCCAACAGGCTGCTACCGTGGTCTGGGCCTAAACAAGGCAAACAGTAAGAGTGGAAATCTTTATGAGGTATTTGTTTCCCACAAGTTAAACAGTTATTGACTTTTCTGACATCGGCTGAGGCAGAAAGAGTCCCAACGGGTACTTAGCTTTTAGAAGTCTTCAAGGAGTATTCGGTAGTAGTAATCTCTGGATCTGACCGACCGGCACTTGCAAACAGCTTCTGCTTCAGCAAGAAAGACTGGGGAAATGGCGTCGGCTGATGCCACCAGCAGAGATGACGCCGGTGAAGTGCGACATCAGCGAAGCGGACCGACTTTGGAATCCGGCCGACCGAAGGGCTGCCTGACGAATGGACAACCCAGTTGTTATGACTGCAGATGCATCCATGAAGGACATCAAGGTATAAATCAGTCACGTCAAGGGGTACCTATGATTCAGGATATAGTGGCTAGTCAGATGTATCAATGACCTAGTATTAACCTATGAATCTAGAATTATAAGAAAGGATTGAATCTACTTCTGTTCCCTAATGTCTAGTACATTCTATGGATGGTGATGGCTTTTCAAGTTTTCACTATAGGAATGAGAAATCAGATATGACTTCAGAGTACCAGCTAGCTTAGTCCTATTATTAACCAGATCAAAGTCATTTGAAAATTTTAAAAATACAGCTCAAATATGTAGGCCTTTGTTCATACTACTGGAGATGAAATTTACTGTCTTAAGTGTGTAAGTGTGTGTGTGTGTGTTCTCCATGCTCTTTCACACAAGGTGAGAGGAGCATTGTTTTCCAAGGTAATGTGTGGGATACTTTTTTTTCAGATGTTGTATTTGCTACTGCCATCTGTTATTCTCGATGCCCAAGCAATGTTTATATTATCAACAACCAAATATGGAATTAACTCACGAAATGACAGGTAGAGCAGATACTGTTCTTATACATTTAATGACACAGTTAAGTGTTGTTTACATCTTACAGTAGCTGCATGATTTCTTGAGCCAGCCACTTGATGCTCTACAGAACATGCACTGCTCATGCATGTAAAGCTGCATCTGCCCTGTAGATTTAACTGACATTCTCTTCTCCTCATCATGAGTTTACTCCGACAGGATCACTCCTGCCCTCTCCACTAGCATAATAACCACCTTATTTGCCCTCCCAATCATAGGCTGCTGTCTCGCATGAATAACCAGACTACTTTAAAACAAAAATCAAGGCTGTACAAAAAACAAAGAACCATCACACTATGCTCACAACACTGGGTTTTAGCATGTTCTTTTCTGCTTCCACAGGTTATAGAGTGAGACATGGAGTTCGACCATCACCATGCCGACATTTAACCTGTAGTCTCCATCAGAGAATATAGTACAGATAATAAGTAGCATTCCAATGTCACAGAAGGATAGCAATTCATGGATCTGACTATCTTTCCTCACCCTGCTAGGATCAACTAGCTCCTTCTGAATCCAGGTCACTGTAATCACACAGACATATATGTTGCACTTACACCTGTGTCCAGGCCCTGCCTAGCTTTGTAATTGCAACCTCTGAGCTATATTCTTTTCTTCTCACACTGAGTAAATTATTAAATTCAGTATCTAATACACCTTAACGTTAATGCTAGTTTTTATTGCTTTACTGCACATCAGAACTGTGTTTTATTGGTAATGCCAGCATTTTTAACTGCTCTGTATCCCAGTTTTTATATTAATTGGTTGGGGATGTCAGTGCTGTAGATCTCTTTGAACTGTTTTTCATTTGTCAGCTGTGAGTGACCTTCATTGGAAGCCCCACTGTTAGAAGCATGTTTGTAGCTAAGCATTACTATCACTGGTGCTGCAATTTGCTTTCACCAGGACCTCATTTCATTGGAGCTGTCAGCAAAGGAGTCCCTGTGAAGTTGAACTTGAATTTGAACTTGTATGTACTGGAGTTACCATCACTCGGTTGCATTTGATGGGACAGTAAGAACTTACTGTTACTTAACCTGCTGGCATTTTTGCTGCATGACTGACGTGTGCTTTTGTTAACTGGAGGCAATGACTCAGCTTTTTGGCCAGACAAAATCGTAGTTTTCATGCGCTTATTCAGATAACTGTAGTTGTACAGACACTAAAACAGATATATCATAAACTTCAACATTAAGTGCTTTTCTTCAGTCCCTTGCTCTCATCTACTTGGTTAATATGACTTTACTTCTACTGCAGTGAATATAGCTTTGAATTTTCACATTTTTTCAGCGGTAGGGAATGTTAACACTTAAAACAAGAACGCATGTCAACCTAGCAGCTACTTCTACCTGTTTTACTACCGAAGTTGTGTAACAATGCTGCAAAAAGTTTACAGCACAACTATGTGAAGTCCTTTATTTTTGCACTGTAAGATCTGAGAGCATTATTAATCTTTGACAAATGATTTGCTTTTTCAACATCTGCAGTTGTAAGATCTTCTTTAGAGAATGAATCTGTCTGGGTTTTAGTTATCTATTTCAGGTGGTACAGCATTTGATGATAATGTTTCACAATTTATATATATATATATATATTTTTTTTAATTTGCTTAATCATTGTGATAAAGCTGAAGTAGCTGCAGTGGTGGTGCTGCGGTAGCGTTGTCGCCTCCCAGTATGACGTTGTCCTGTTCGATTCTCAGCTAGAGCGTCTAACTCTGATGCCGTCTGGATGGACGAGTGATGGTATAATATCAGGTCAGCTACATGCTTTGTGTAGTCCCTGAAGTCACAATCTTTTTCTTAAAAATGTTTTTTGTACTACAGAACAGTGTGTGAGGCATTAACTTATACTGGGAAAAAATGTTGTTCGGTGAGGTTGATGTAACTACGGCCAGCAATTGCATTAAGCCATAAGGGCAACTTTCTGTAGGCATAAACAACAGGGTATCAGACATGTTTTTCATAAGATAACAAATGAATCCTTTAAAAGTTTTACACAGGTTTTCACTGCAGACTTTTAGGTAACTTAACCTGTATTTGAATCTTGATAAGATTATAAAGATAACCAAAAATGTCATCTCTGTTTATGTCATCAGTCAACACAATAAAACTGAATAAAACATTGAGGAGAATCATAATTTTAGTTCATTTTAACAGTCTAAATGAATAATTTTTTATTCTGTATGATTTGTCTTAAGATAAGTAATATGTACACTGGTTTACAAAGAAATGTATCAAAGCAGCTAACTGATATTTTTGCTAATACAATGAAAATGAGGACAACTTTTTTATTCTGCAACATTGCATTTATTCTTCAAGTTGTTATTTTGTTTATTGGGGTAGTATGTTGATCAGTACAGACCATTTGCAGATGCAGTCTGATATCATTGAGACACATAAAACATGTGTGTGTGTATACTAAAGTTTGTGAAATTAGTTTTCACAATGGCGAAAGCCAACACATTCTGGCTAGGCTTATAAATGCCCTTGGGCAGATAGCTTAGTACTTACCAATGAACCTATGTTGTGTTCTGCGCCTAAACAAGTTACACAAAAAGAGTAAAAGCCCCAGTGCGGTATCTGCTTGCCACAGCAGGGAGAGTTATTATCATTCTCTGACATTAGTCAAGAAACACAAGAAAACATTCCCAATGAGGTACTTATCTTTAGACATCGTCTTTCTCTAGACGAACCGATGCACTGTCTACCACTCTGCTTCAGGCTCTGATGACAAGAAAGAATGGAGATTATGGCACTGGCAAACACTAAGAACTTACTCAAACCGCTGAATCAGGAAACTCCCATCCCAAAACTACATGTCAAACTTGCATGCCATCATAATGGAAATTTTGTTGTGTGTTTATGATCAGTTGGGTGAAGAAAGTAAACACAGGTAATAAAAGACTTCAAAAAATGAAACTGCTTTTATTGACTTTTTTATATATCTACTTTGCTGTGGCACCCAGTGGATGGTGCTACTGCACACAGGTTGGGGAACCAGTGGTCTAGTTGTGCTTATCCCCATTACCTAAAAGGGGTGACTGCAGCTGACTATTGCTAACATGTAAATTCACTACATAATTCAAGAACACAAGCAATATATATGCAAACATAAGTCCCCTCCAGTGGCATGACAGAACTAAAACCCCAACTAATACCCAAGAGGAGTTTGAGTAGCATCTCAGATGCCTTACAAAGTTGGCAAGAAAAGATAGCCATGTTGATTGGGGTGGGGCAGCAGGTGAAGTAGGGTGCTTACTACCACAATCCCTCACAAGAGGGGTGGCTATGCAATGCTCAGTCAGCATGGGGTGGCTATGCAATGCTCAGTCAGCATGGGGCCAGTTGTTAAGCTTACCAGTGCACTACATGGTGGTATCCTGCATCATAAGTAAGAGGAAACGGACATTCACATGAAGAAAGCACTGCAAGCCTTCCATGGTGACGTAGACTGCATACCCACATCTTCACTACTAATACTCTCACCACTAGGCTGCTGCCGAAGGCTCAAAACATCCTCATGACCAGCTAACCCCCCCCAGAAAACTATTGCCATGATCCTGGGAGAAGGCCCTGGGAAAGGACTGCACATGCCATGTCTGAATGGGGTGAGGGCTGATGGTGGTTAGCCAGAGTATTAAAAAAAAAAAAAATCAATCTATAAAAAACAACTTCACCGTATCCTTACGAAGTAGGATATCCATTTATGTACGAGCTCTTTTCAAAGTTTGTTTACTGCTCCTAATCTTGTTCAGAGATCAACAGCACACATGCACAAGAGAAACAAAAAGATAAACTAAAAAACACCAAATAATAAGGAAAAGGCAAGAAATCAAGCTATACTTGTGTTTAATGGGTCTTGGTAACAAAAGATGCAGATCTGCTGATAAACCAGAGGGGAGATAACATGGTAAATACTCATCTAGTAATGTATCTCTTGACAAGCTTCCCTTTTTCTATGGTATAGCTCCCCTAATTTTCACGTCCTGCGAGCCCAAGTTTTCAAAGTGGTCCCCTAAGGCTGACTTCACCTGTAAAATTCCAACCTACCTTCGGTAAAACTGCTTCTCTGGCAGGAAGCAACACCCCAAAAGTGTGTGTGATTGTGTGTTTGTTTGCGTCTCTCCCTCCCTCTCACAAAACAGGTTCATTCTCAGTAATTTTGCTACATTTCTGCTGAAAACCAATTACAGACGCCTTAATCCTAAATATATTTTCACATTTCTCTCATATGACTCAACTTAGTTTTTGTCATAAAAACCAAGAAACAACCTGGGGTTTAGAATGAATCCCTTCAGTTACAAGTCTTGAAAGGCCATCTAAAATTACATTATAGGCACCACTCCTGTGATGCTATGCCTGGATGATCTACGTCATGGCAGGCTCTGGCTGAGCTTGCCAAGTAGGACACTTCAGTCATTCTCAACTGACTTTTTTGTTTGCCTTGATAGTCAACACTGCCCTCTTCCATCTGATTAGCACTTCCCTAATATGACAAACATGTTCCTACCAAAAAAGACTGGAATAGCATCATCATCCATATAAGCAAAAAACTGCAGTCCTTTTTGACATATGCCTGATGACAGAGTGGCAGATCAACAAGTGGCAATTATTAAAACTGCACTGTGATTGAATATACAGGTTGACCATGTACATCCATATGTCGGTTACATCATCTGTCTTGTTTGGTAACCTGTCCTACATAAGAGAGCTGTAGGGTTTTAAGTGTGCATAGCTGTACTGATGTGTTGGTTTGCCAGCATGATTCTGGATGCAAAAGGGGGAGCTGTGTGCAGGTATGGTTAATGGCGTGTGGTCTGATGCTTGCAATGTGTGTCGAGATTGTGTGAGTGGTTAAATGTCAGTGATCTGTATTACAAGTTTCTTATACATGTGGTCTGATGTGGGTGTGTGTGCACCAGAGTGATGGATAGGTAGTAGTAGCGTGTGTGTGTGTGTGTCTCAGTGTGTGGAGTGGAAAGGTAGTGAATTACCAAACACAATGTGTGGTCTGAAGCTTGTGTTATGTCTGCGTTTTCTGTTTGTCAATAAAAGTATGTAGGTGTCAGGATGTGGTGTGTGCTTGTTGTGTACTGTATGGAAGGCGACAGCAGCAGTTGCCCCAAGGTGCAAACTCAGAGTAGGTTATACAGGTTTTGTATTTGGAGGTGAGTGGTGACAAGAGTCTGTGTGCGTTAGGTGTGCATTTCCGTGTACGCAATTAGAAGACATGTTGATGTGTAAACTTATCTAAGAGTTTACTGAAATTACTTATTTATTTTTTTGCACTAAATGGTGATTACCTTCAACATTTAAGACCACATACAAGCAAAAGCATGGATACAATATAACCAGGTACAGAAAAGTTGATGCAAGTATTCTTCATCCAAAAGGGCATTTTCGTGAATTCATACAAGCCAAAAGGAGCAAAAAAAAAAAAAAAACCCTCCCCCTTTGCTGCAGGTGTCAGTAATGCATAATAGTATTTGACTCCATCAGATGACTCGGAGGATTCATTTTTTCTAAACAAGCAGAAAGCATCTAAATCTGCATGACTGACTATGCAGTTTTCTACAGTCTAAACAGAACCTGATGCACCTTATCTTTCCTCGGTACTGATGTGACCCAGGGAGTTTTGTATTCCCTAAATTACCACCAAATCAACTTCCACACCTTTCCTCCTGCATAGCTTGCTTGACTTGTTCAGGCACCCAGTAAGGTGTCTGTAGAGTCCCTGTGCCAATAAGATGCTTCACCAGTTGGATGCACTCTATGCAGTGAGGTGTCAGACCGAGCCTCAATGAGACTACCACAAGATCCCCCTTCCGACTCTTCCTAAAGCCACAAGATCCTCCTTCAGACTCTTCGTAAAGCGCACTGCAGATATGCAGTACCACTGTCTCTTTATCATGGTAGGTTTCATAATATTAACACTGTAAGCTTTGTGTTTCTGCTCCTACCTGTCAACACTGAACACACTGTTAATGCTGCTCCCTTCTCACAGTAGTGAGAGGGACCCTCCCCTGCTGCCTGCACTATCAGCTTTGATCCCACTGTGTTTTCTCAGGTTTTAGCTGTCCATACACAGACATTTTGATGAAGATGTGCTTGTGTCAAGACTTTCTGTACTAATACCATATCCTCCCAAAGTCAGGTCCTGAAACAAACATACTCCACAACAATCTCCTATTCATCACAAATTAAACCTCAAATGGTGAAAAACTTGTTAGCTTGTGGAAGAGATAAGGCAGACATTACACCATTCCAACTTCAAATGGTCTGTCAGTGCTCTTACTGTGAAATCAGAATTAATAATTTACCATCGGACTGTCTGTGGATGGTAGGGTGTAGTCTAATGCTTTTGCATAGCACTTGCTCAAACACTTCAATGGGTCTGACAAAAAATTAGCACCCCTGTCTGATATTATTTCATGGGCAATCACTGCACTGCTAAAAATTTCTAACAAGAGAATTCTTCACATTTTCTGACCCAAAAGTGGCAAAGTCACCAAATTATGGTACCTAGTAACATCATCCGTCACCACCAATACATACCACTTACCTCTGGTGCTTGAGGTGTTAAGAGGCCCCATCATGTCTACGGTCACCTTCTGAAATCCTTCCTCAATAAAAAACAAATGCATTATAACAGCTCTGGCTTCATCTTCTGCCTTGCCAATCTTTAGGCACTGCAAGTGTTGCAAGAGTATCTAATATATTTTCCAATACACGGCTAATCATATTTCCTTTTTGTGTACCTCATATGTCCATATGGCCTAAAAAAGGAATATTACAAGTTATGGTCAGAAGTGCCTGACAATAGGGCCTTGAACTACCAGCTGTTGCAACACTTCTCCCCTCTAGCTCTTCCTTAGAAGTCCACTCGTGTAAATAACCCACTGTTCCAGTATACACACTTTCCTCTCCCTGTCCTTGATAAACAGGAGCCTCCTTGGCTGAAATAATTTAAGGTGGGACTTGAAAGTTGTGCGAGTCTCAGCTCTTTTTTCCCATCCTCTCAAGTGCCCCCTTATAAAGGAAGTCCAGTACCTTTTTAACAACTGTGGCTCAGACTCAAGCTTGCTACAACTAGCACCTAGCTCTTTCAGTCCTCTGTTGGAGTTGTGAGAACCTTAGGGGTCACTGCCATGACATTTTCATAGAGTAACTGCTTCAATGTCCTGTACGTGCAATCACATGTACACAAGGTATTGTGACACCAAAACTGTTTTTTATTAAAACATCTACAGAGATGTCTTCAAACAATGACATGTTGGTTTCTCTGCTCCCTCTCTGCCACAGTCTAGTTCATTTCCTAGGTAAGAAATGCATATTTTTCCCTCCTAACAACTGCAGGCTTAAAAAGAGTTATATCTGTATCAGTATCTCTCTTAACAACAGTTTATTTTCCACTACCAGGATACAGTACAGGCTCTTGTGGTAGTCTGTCATCTTCTGTTAACTCTTTCACTAGACTTTTTTTCCCAGCCCTGTTTCTGTGGACAGTTGAATCATACATGGCACACTTTGCTACACTGTAAATATTTAGCTACAGGAAGCCAACATGTACTAGAACCTGGGTCTCCCCCTTGCCTATGAAACCTGCTGTGATGGTTTATACTGTCCCTATGGGTTCCCTCATGCCCATATGCAGTGTTAGGTACAGCTGTGCCAGCCGTGCTGGCTACACAGAGGTTGACATTTCTGCCCATCTCCTCTGCAGTGGTACACTTCCACTGTGTTCACCAGATTCTCGTATCCTCACGCAAAGTACTGAGTACTTGCTCCCTTACATAAGGTCTTGTCTCCCAACATGTTTAAAGCAGTAATGCCACATACCCACCTATTAATATAACTGCTTCGATCTACAGTGACGCCACCAATACTTCCCACTGTCTTTCTACTGTGTTTTTTTTAAATATTTCCTATACGTTTAAGGTATTAACTAGAAACATTCAAAATACTTTTTAAGCTTTGAATAATGTAGACAGCGTCATCCACTTTGGTTAAAGCATGCATTTTCTTACCCATAAGTAAAGGAGTTAAAGACTTCACTCACTATCTTTGTATGGTTCTGACTACACACACACACACACACACACACACATTCAAATGCTTGACTATAAAAGTCATCTCTCTTTATACTGAGGAAACAATTTAGTACTAACTTTGGTATCCAGGCATGGGTATTCACTACTGCTACTCACATTAATTTGAAGGGCGATCTGGTCCTTTTATGTGGTCACAGTCTTTCCCTCTCCTACACCACAGTCAGCTCATGCAAACACTTTTCTTCCTTTTTCTATGGCTTTGGTTTCTCTCTGCTCTTGCTTCTTTTGTACCTTAAACTGTTTCGTTCTCTCGGCTACTCTGAAGCAGCTCATCTCTAGCTCCATTCCAGTTTCTGCACTTCAAACTGCATTTTGATATTCCCTGGGGATATAATGAGCTGTTCTACAGCTCATGCTAATGCTTTCTTTCATCCTCAGTGGATCTGACCTCTTGTCTGCACCTGCTCTTGGTCCTCTGCAGAACCACAGCTAGGTTACATAGTACCCTGTATAGTTCTGCAATTCCCTGACTGGCTGCCCCCTCCTCACGCCTACTGCTACAACCAAAAAAGTCCTCTCAGACTTCAGGCCACAAAAAAATATTTTAAACCTGTAGCAAATCACTTACAAGTTTAACTGGCTTGTTACAGTTAAAATACTACACACGGAAAACTTTAGCCATGATCACAAAAACAGTGTGGTACTTAACTATCAGCACCTGCTAATCGTGTCCCTAATACTTTCAGCCTGGGACAGCTGCCCCCTCTGCCCTCCCACCTTAGCTATACTTTTGTCTTTAGACCTCACCATTACAGTTTCCACAGTTTATTCTGCATTTTCAGATTATTTTAGTTGTACATCTCCTTGCTATGCAACTTCAGCTGCTGATAGACTACTCTGGATTCAGTAGATTGAACTCTCATCTCATCTTTGCTCAGACCCTTTGACTTGCACCTATTGGTCAGTTGTTCCACCAGTAACCTCTAATAAAGTAAATAATTCACGTTTGTCAGTTTTCTAACTTGCTCTGCCTACAAAATAAAAACTGCTGTGCAGTACATGCTTTTATGCATTTACAAAGGTATACACCATCTTTCGGTAAAACTGTTTTGCAGACTATAGAATTGCAGCCAGCAATATGTCAGGGACTGCTTTAAAAGGATACAGGACTAAGACCAATGCCTATGACACCCACATAAGCTTCAAAATGTATGGCTGGAGAACAGAGTTAAGGCCACTTGCATGCTTTTATTCCAACCACTTCATTCTCAGCTCAGAGTCTAGCACAGTCACACGAAAACTGATTTCATAGAGAGGTTAATAATTCATTTTCATCCATCAACCCTTCCTGCTTTAATGGTATCACCCTGTCACCAGCTAGACCAGCCTAGACTCACAGTTACTATGCATTTCTAAAAAGCCAACTGTGTCATATTTTATAGCAGCTAAACACAAAGCAGCATTTCTACAAAGGTCAGATAATACATTGTTACCCTTATACAGTTGAATAATCATTCAGACTTGAGTTTTTGTAGCTGAATAATAAAATATTTTACTCAAAATTATAGAACGCATAATGGTTGTTGTTGTCTTTCGGCTTTTCCCAGTTAGGGGTCGCCACAGCGGAACTCCGGTCCGCTAATAATTGGCAGTTAGTTTTTATGGTGTCGAGTTGCCAGCCCGATGCCCAACTTTCAACAAAGGCACACCCATTCAACGCATGTCTTTCGAACGCCCACTCGACCGCGGGGAGGACATGCAGACTCCACACAGAAGGCACTCCCAACCCAAGCCGAGAATCGAACGGGAGAACCTCTTGCTGTGAGGCAACAATGCTACCGCTGCACCACCTAGTTAATTAAATGTACAGAAAACACACTGATGTTCAGGAAAATTTAGATAAAAATTGCTGAACAGTTACCTTCAGAAATACATTAACTACACTCTAACTGTTCCTACCACCATTATTATCTCAGCAAGGTGACTTGACTTAAGTATTACTGACTTGTACATTCACTCAACTTAAAACAAATAAAAAAAAAAAAAAAAAACATGCAAACTCTATACAGACATGTGCTGTGTCCCAGAAGGTGACTCTTTCTTTCAAAGGTTAGTAACTGCTCCTAGTCTAGCAGCACACATAACAGAGAGGAAAAATAGCTAATGAATAGTTCTTAACAGCAAGGGGGGGTAATCTGGGAGGAAGTTCTACAGGCGGTCTCCCGTACTCTTTGAATTTCGTTTTTTCTAAAGAATGAATACGATTCTCTATCAGACTATGTAATACCTTTAAAATGACTGACCTGAAAATTTGCTCTCTTTTGGCTTTTACTTCATCTAGCAGGATTTGAGTTGCTGGTCCTTTTGTGCAGTGAACCCTGGACTATTTTACTCACAGATAGGAAGTATTTGTCTTCTAATAGCTTCCTTCACACATAAATTTATATTAGATAGTACTGTTAAAGCAAATGCTCTCACATAGCTGTAACTAAATTGCCTAGTCTTGGAAAGACCAGCTCATTGAGACACTTCAAAAAATCTTCACTTTTTCTGTAGCACGGGAGGGCTCAGGAGGTTGGCTAGAGCAGACCTAAGACTAAGGTTATGAAGTTACACATTTTTCTTGCTCTCCACATGGTACAAAAACATACTGAATAGCATCCTGACAAAACATTCCTGCTAACTGTACTAAGCTAGATGTCACCCATTCTCTTCTTAAACTGACCTCAATCATGTGCTGTCCTGTAATTCACCAAAAAAAGGAAATGAATACAAAAAATGATACCATTAAAAACTACTTCTAAGTTGTCCTGAACAATCAACTTGTGTCAATTAACTGGGGATACAAGTTAGATTGCTTGGCACCTCCTCCTCTCACCCTTTTGGTTAATCATTCAAGGCTCTTTACAACATTAACTGCATTGCCAAAATCTTCCCAGTGAAGCATAAATATGTTGGAAAATTTTACAGTTAGCCCAAGTACTATAGCTACAAAAACAAAAACAAATTATTTAACAAAAAGAGAGGAGACAGAGCCTTTAAACGTTTACCCAATCTAACACAACACGGCTAAGGTCAAACCAATCCAAACAGAACCAACTAAAACAATCAAATGAAGCAACATTTTAGCTGAGGTAAAACTTGACATCAGGACAGGTGACGATGTCCTCTGGAACCACAAAAGATAAGGAGAAAGGAATGATATGATCATAACATTTCCAAAACATTTACATAATACACAAGCATACAGATATAGACCAGGGAAGTAAATATTCTGGGAGTTATTGCTAGGCTTGTATAGGCCCTAGGGGCGATAGCCTAGTGGTGAACCTAAGTCTAGCTCCTAAGGAGAAGCAGCATCCACTCTTTCTCCTTGCAGCATGATCCCAGTCTGAGATTATACTCAAAACAAATCACCTTTGCTCTCAGAAAAGGTCAAACACCAATTCAACAAGGTCCAAATTACATACCAGAAAGTCTAATTTGTGTATGTTAAAATATTCTAACCCCCCCACCCCATTCATTTTAAAACAGCTTACATCCCATACCTGGAAAGTGGCTTTTTTGTCTGTTTGATACCCTCTGCTGACCATTGTCTCGTCTTCTCCAGTCACCTAACTGGCTTATTTCTTCCCCTTCTGCTGCCAGGGGCACGGGAAAGGATTAAGCCCCTAAACCCCTTGTTTTGGTTTAAGGCTTGCTCTTGGTCAGCTGACCTGAGAACTGAATGTCCTTACCTCCACGGTGATGGAGGCCCCATCTTCAAACAGCATGCAATGAGGCACTACGAGGTCACACCCCAGTTTCATGGTAGCATGTCACCTCCACTGCTCTTCTGCCCTCTTCATAATCTGGAATGCACTTTGCCCTGTTACACATTATACACTGGCAACACAGAATCTGCACTTCTCCCAGCCATGTCATCCCTGTCATTCTCCCCAAAGACAGGTGACAGGACACAGCCCCTTCACCTTCCCTTCTTGGCCCCTCCAGAAATAGGTAACAGTGTTCATCTACATTAAATCCTTCACTACCTGGTTCTACTGTAATGGCTATCCCTTACATTTGCATTGGTAGAGCGTTGAATAGGCATTGGTGTCATCTGCCAACCCTGTATGACATAATACTGATGGGCGGAGAAGGGTTTTAAATTCACAGAAGCACTGCAGGGTGTTGGAAGCTCTATGCAATGCTACTCCAAAAGTTTTCACAATCCAGTGCAATATGTGTATATATACTTCTTACTGTTTCATACATTAGACTAATTTCTTATTTGATGTGAATACAGTTGTTAGAACCACAAACTACCAGCACATTAACATGCTGCTTTCATTTTATGCAAAACAGTAACTAGGTTTTATTTCTATGGAAATACAACTTTTTTCCTCAAAAAATTGGAAGCTAAGAGGTTTGCTGCTGTCATAGCCAAAGTATCAGACGCATGACACTACTATTAATATCCTTAACTAAAGATGGAGAAGTAACATTTAATAATACAACTGATAAATCTCTAGATCAAGTTTGTCCTAGTACATTATGTGCAGGCTCTGTCGTACATTTATAAACATACTGTGCACATGAAATGGCACTTTGCAGTTGGCACCCTGTGACCACTTAACATCTCCTTTTCTGCATAGGAAAAGGTAGGAAATAAACCGTACATCCACTGCAAATAAATACTGCATAAAGAAAATGATTCTTTTATATGTAGTGGGAGACCAGGAAGGTATACCTAAATGGATCTACTTTGATCAAAAATGTTACATCGAAGAAAGTAGTACCAACTCCGAGATCGCACTACAGCGAAGAAAATGGAACATTTCCATTCCGCACTGTATTGTGATCTCAGTACTACGTTGTCGAAGTTTTGGTACTTCGAACAACTGGGTACAACCAAGTAGGTTTTGAAGTACTGAAACCTCATACAAACGAAGTAGACCCACCTAAACAATATGGAAAAAAAACTCATATGCCAAACAGGTATTTCAAAATTAATTTTCTCTTATGAACTTGTACTACACTGGACATATAAAAAATACTGACATAAGCATCTTAGGATTTCAGCTCCAATACAAAACAGCACTTTAGAATCTCAAGGCCTAACAGCAAAGATAGCTGCAACACCCTTTAGGGTGAGAAAATGCAGCTATGGTGAATCTAGCACAGGAGAATGGAGTCTGAGCTAGAATTATCCACCAGAAAAACTTCTAAGGTTAGCCCAATTTTAGGAAATATTAAGTGGATCAATGATACTAAATACAAACTTGTATGTTTGACCACCTCTACAGAACTATTGGTTCTTTTGCCTCGGATATCCCTTGGTCTGACTGATCTTAGGGGAGACCTATTAGGCTTAATTAGTACCCCAAATCTAAATTACGTTAAGGATGCCAGCAGAGGTACAGAATGAGATCCTGCTGCTGTAATGTAATGACAGCAATGAAATAAGTCAAGAGAATTCTTAACGCTACATGTGGCTTATCTTCCCTCTGGATTGAAATCTAAAGATGTAAGATATAACCAAGTTCCTGCTAATATCCTGATTAAAACGGTTTAGGGGACACTTTCTTTTGTGCTTCCCAACCCCACAACTTTGTGGAGAACACCTCCTCACATTCAATGGCTGCACAATATACAAGTGTTAGACTTTTATATGAAAGAAGTTTAGTTTCATAAAAAATATCTAACTTGTTGATCAATGAGACTTGGTAAGCCACTGCCAGAAAAACACTCCTCTCAGACTGGGATACTGGCTATCTAACACTTCTCTCTGCTGGAAACAACACTGCACTCATTCAATCAGCCAAGAATAAGATACTTAAGATTCCTATACCTAGCTAACAAATACTTGCATCACTACACTGCTCTTAACTCAAACTGGTTACGTGCTACAGCTAGAGCTACTTCACTGTTCAATACATTCATCCCCAAAATATTAAATGATGGCTACGGCCCACCACTCCTCAGCAGGCTACAGTTTAGAAACAGATCCTATACTCTTAGAAATAATAATGATTGCATTCAGTTATACAGGCCCACATTCACACCTGGTATGTGTGAAAGAGCTTTCCCAAATACAGTTCCATCTGTTTGGTGCAATCTCCTGTCTTATGAGGTACATTCCAAAAGGGGCGTTGTACTCTATAATGGGTCTAATGAGTGCCGAATAGAGGGGAACAATGACCTCTCTTTTACTGGATGAGAACCCTTTTGTGATGAGGTGTGCCACATAAAAGGATTTCCTGACTACTGTGGCAATGTGATTATCAAAGGAGAGACTACTGTCCACCTGGGTCCCAAGATCTCTTATCACACATTTGGCGTTAAGTAGATTGCCACTTATGTGGTAGTTCATGGGTACAGAGTTTTTACCAAAGAGGATAACAATGCACTTTTTGGCATTGAGCTTGAGGCCATGCCTCTGACACCAGGCATCTGTCTCAGTGAGGCCCTTCTGTAGATGTCCACATCATCATGTGGGGACTCAACTATGGCTCCTAGTTTGCAGTCATCTGCGAACTTCGTTAGCCAGAGGCCTTCTGTGTTAGCCTGTACTTCAGAGAAGTAGACACCAAACAGGAGAGGTCCCAGGATTGAACCCTGTGGTACTCCACTTGTCACTGGTTTGAAGTCAGATTTGGAGTCTGCAACTTTTACAGTGTGGGTTCTGTCAGTGAGCCAGTTGGCAACCCATCTTGTGACGTAGGGATTTACATCTAGTTTAGTGAGTTTAGCTATAATTCCAGAATGGGGGATGGTGTTGAAAGCCTTGGCGAGGTCAAGATAGGCTATGTGAACCACCTTACCATTGTCTACGGCTTTGGTGACTGCCTCAAAGTCGTTGATCAGGTTCAGAAGGCATGATCTGCCTTTCACAAACCCAAACTGGGTGGGGTTTAGAGTTTGGAGGTTACCAATGTCTTTGTTTATGAATTCCATGATGATACGTTCCGTGGCCTTGCAGACCAGGCCCATCAGGCTAATAGGGCGATAGTTCCCAGGATCAGTGGTGACTCCCCCTTTGTGGAGTGGGATAACTGTTGCTGTGTGCCATTCAGTGGGCACAAAGTCTGACATGAGACTATGATTGAACATGGTGCTTAGGTGGGGAGCCAGTTTGTTCTGAAGTTCGTGTAAAAAGCAGCCTGGGATGTTGTCCAGCCCATGGATGTTGTGTTTTTGGTTTTAGAGTGTGCAGCTTTTACCTGCATAGATGTGTTTACAGGGACTCTGCATTCTTCATGTATAGATATGGGGCTTTTAGGGGGTGAGAGGGCGGTAAAGTTAGCACTGAACCTATCTGCCAGGATGTTGGCAATATCAGTCAATATCAGTTGGTTATGCAATTTTTGTGCCATTGTGCTGTAATTCAGAGCAGATCTGGGTGTTGCCATTTAGATTCTTGACATAGCTATAGAATGCTTTGTGGTTGCCCTTAGAATCAGTGGCGATTTTGTTTTTGTAGCTAGCTTTGGAGGCTGTTATAAGGGATCTCAGCTTCTTACTGAGGCTGACCAGGGAGCTCCTCTACTCATGTGATTTTACTCTCTTTTGCAACAGTTTCTTCCTTCTGTTGTAGAGTTTGTTCATGGCAGGGGACCACCAGACTGACCCGCCCCCCCTTTTTTTGGAGGATAGCATCTTGGTTCTGTTTGGGATAGCACGATCCATGGACTCGTGTAAGTGCTTATAGAGTGCATTTGTGTAGGATTCAGCAGTCATAACTGTATCCATCTGCATGGGTGTCATGAAGTTCGCCACTTCTGTCTTAAGAAACATGAAGTTGACTTTGGAGAATATTTTACCGTGGTTTCCTTAATGGTGGGTGGGGGCGGGATGCGGACATCTAGGGTGATTAGTTTATGGTCGGATCTGACCAATGAGGAGATGACTTCAGGTGTGGAACACTGGTCACTCATATTGGTAATGACTAGGTCTAGGATACTGTTGCCCCTGGTGGGGGTATGGATACGTTGAGCCAGGGAATTGGAATTTATGAATTCCAGAAAGCCTTGAGCGAAGAGTTGGTACATGAGTAGTTTTCCCAGTTAATGGTGGGGTAGTTGAAATCATCCATTATTAGGGTGTTTGGTTGAACCCTAATATTTTCCAGTATATCAAGAAAAGAGGAGTGGGAATCCCGGGCATGGTGTGGGATCTGTAGCAAGCTACAATTTGGATTGCAGTTTTGCCCAGAGTTAGCTGCACTTGGATAACCTCAGATGCATTATACTGCGCAACTAGCCTGGAGGTGTCGATGTCCTTAATGAATATGGACACACCTCCGCCTTTGGTGTTCTGGCCCAGGTTAGATGGCCGAAAAGTGTGGTATGAATTATACCCTGGTAATGCAGGGGTGCTCTCTAGAGCCTTGAACCAGGTCTTACGTCACTGCACAGATATCGATGTTCTCCATTTTAAGGAGTGCCTCGAGTGATTGCATTTTGAGATTTAGACTTCTAGCATTGAGTAGCACTACCCCCAGTTTTTGCTTGCCTGTTCCTGTTATGGTGGTGAATTTGTCATTTGAACCTTGCCTAAAAAAGGCACTATAGGGGTGACAAGATGAGTACATGATTGAGATGAGTGTACGACTGTGAGATGTTTACCCTGCTATCTTAATTTTATATACTTTTTGTTTTGGCTCTCACATTTGTGGTGAACACATTTCCTGCCAGCATATGCCATGAATGAGACTAGAACACAGCATGCCTACCCACATGACCCTCCCCGTGGAGATTCAGAAAACAGTATGCAAGACAGAAAAACAAAGGGGGAACACTATACATATATATATATATATATATATATATATATATATATTACATTATATTATATATCTATCTTAAAGATTACTTCAACTGCAGCCACTGGATGAAGCAGACCATCCAGTCAGATGGAAGTAATGGGAGCATAATTAGTACTCCCTGAAAAAGGATGTCTGGTATGGTTAACACATGGTCTTATAATTCAGTACTTGGAGCTCTCTTTTGGTAGGTATTTCGCAAGAATCTCAGGCAGTATAAATAAATCTCCATCGAGTTTGGACCAATGAAGGGCCAAAAGGCACCAACTTAAAAAGTTCAGCCCTGCAAAACCAACCTGCCAAATGCTGCCAACCCGGTGACTCATAATAACTCTTTGTGGAGATAAGCAAAGATAATAAAGTGGTTATGACAAGAATATACCTGTGAAAGTAACATTTTTGAAACAAGTAACGGATGTAACCACAACTCTGATGGGATGGGCTTTAGACAGCATAATTTTCCAAAGGCTGTGAGCTGCATGACGGCAAAAAACAATGCTGTTAGTAACACACTTAGAAAGGCTTTGCTTAGCATTTCCTATCCCTTCCCTTCCTGAAACAAAGGAGATGTAATGAGAATTATCTACTTACCATGAAGACACATCTTGAAGAAGAAAGCCCATCTTCTGTAACCAGCATACATTAGAATCCCTCAGCAGATAACATTTTTTCCAGGCTCCCTTCCCATCATCCATTACAGATGCTACTTTCTCAAAGAGGTGCTAGAAGAAACTCCACAGGGGTGCGCTTGTCTGTATTAGGTTAGGTAAAGAAGCTGTGACTTTCTACTTCCTCCAGAGTAAAAATGTAAATCCAAATAACTTCCTCACAAAGAAAAGCTGCATATATAATCAGAATGTTCTAATCCTAAATAAGGTGACACAGCTGCTGACGGGAAGCAGAGTAAAAATATCAACGCTCTGCTGATGTGTTTACATTTGAAACAGTTTCACCTTCACAAAGCTCTGCTGCCTTTCAAAAAAAAAAATTGTATAGTTTGTGAAGTTTGTCAGATTTTATATCTTTGCTGCAAATTCAATGAAAAAAGTGCAGGTTTATACAGTTTTTCACATTTTACTTATTCACTATAAAAACAACTGCAAATTTTGGATATTTGCTGCATGTTTACTGAAAGAAAACTGTTTTTTAGCAACTTTTCACAAGGGTAATCAATAAAAAGCATACTCAATGAAATGAACTACAGAGCTACTGGACATGCAGTCTTAAGATGATGAGCAAGCCTGTCAGTCGTGAAATTCAATCCTGAAGAAGTGTTTTCACAGGAGGGTGGCAATGCATATCGCTATAAGGAACCGTTTGACAAATCAAGCTGGACTCCAGCCATGTTCTCCATAAAGTCATGCTGGATAGAAATGCCAAAGCCAAGCACATTCTGACTTTGAAATAACAGTCATCCAGGCGTTTAACCAAATGAGGTGGCAGAAATGCCTCCCAACTTAGAAAGAGAATTTCTTCTGTTTAGCTGAACAGCACTGATGAATTGAAGTCTCCCAGGTGGCTTCAATTCCCCTCTGAGATTCACTCCTGAAGGTCATGTGGCAGCAAAGATCTACACTGGGTTTCACTTTCTAAGGTGGAGCCAAACCAGTCTATTTGCAAAGGGAAATTTCCACAGTTTGCACTGGAAAGGTTTCCTATACTTCTAGGGACCTGAGTGCCAGAAGCTGTTCTTCAAACCCAATAATAATAATAATAATAAGGATTCCTGGGCTTTTCTAAAATCTGAAATTTGGCATGGAATTACAGAGTATGTTGAGAAGACATTCAGGAATATGTTGACACAGGACTGAGAGCATGTCCCCAAACCCTCTCCCTCAAAACCTGACCCTAACTTCCTTTTCCTTCTGGACCAAGTGAAATAGAGGCAAGACAACATTCTCCTGTGTGGTGAGCAGATCAATCTTCAGTCTGCCCCACTCAAAAGATTCTATCCAAATACGACCCCCAATCTATATTCCAGAAAGACACTAGAGAGATTACATAGGAGTACCTGTAAATAATTTTAACTCTCTTGCGATTAAAATATGAAAGTGAGAAGCTTCTATGACCAGACCCACACTCTCTCTCTACACAGGGAGTAAGACTATATGCTGCCCTGTTTAAGTACCACTCAATGGACTAGTTATGTGATCTGATTAGCAGGGGGGTTGACACCTCAACACTACCTTCAAAGCTTTGTAAGTAAGAAGTGCTTGAAACTCCATCTGGTTTATGTTGAGTACTTCCAGACATTTCCCGGGTTGAGAAGCAGCAGCGGAAGGCTCTTTTTTTCTAAGGGAATCACCTGTCTCCTGAACATGAAACAAATTTGGTTGCAGGAAAGGAAGCTAATGGAAATGGCCCAGTACTACTATGAAGTGAGATGACAAGTGACTGACACTAGAAAAAGATCCATGAGCACATGGTCACTTCCCAACCACTCAACTGCAACATCCACATCATTATCCATAAGAAAACCATAGGACGTCCCCACTCCTGAGCCAGCAATCAAGGAGCCTGAATCCTCAACACACTGACACTGGAGAAAGACGTTCACTGGGAACAAAAATAGATGCACAGTATTTCCAGATGTAGCTCTCTGCATCAAGAGCAATTTCCCTAAAGAGCACACAGGGAACACATATAATCTGGGGTCTAGATCTCTCTCTGCCTCCCTCCAGGTCCTTAGTAAGACTCCCCACTGGCACAGCTATAGAGTTGAGTCCTCAGCTGAGCATCCAAGCCAAGTCCTCCAGCAGCCTCTCTGTGAAACACACTATAAGGTAGTTACTGCCACCAGACACAACAAAGCCAACTACTCTAAGGCTCTTACAAGGGTACCCAATTATACTGAGTGAAGTTAGTATTAGTACAAACGGTAGTGTGCTGACCAATGCAGTAATGCTTTCAGGAGTGGCCACAGTCAACAAATAGATAAAAGAGTACTCTCAAAGGTTAAATATCCTCTAAAGGCCCAGCCACATTGAAAAGTTTAAATATATTTCATAATAAATAATAAAAGAACATAAAAAGCTAATTACTTAAAATAAACACCAGACTTTCAATCACAGGAAATATTAAAATAACAAAGATGAACAGATTCACACAGACACAGAAAAACAGTACTTAACAAATCTCACTATATTTTCCTGACTGATCTAAAGAACTACTATTCCCTGGTCACTTACTAGAGCAAGGTAAGATGAAGTAGATGAGGGGTCCTTCTATGTCATGTTTCAAAAACAGAGTGCTAGGAGACTTCAATCTCATCTAGTATTAAAATATCATTACAGAGCTGGCTTACAAAATGACATCACACACACACCTGGTCATATGAACTTTGGTTCCCATACTACCCACTTGGCTAGAAGCTGCCAGGATTTAACACGTGTCAATAATACCCACACACAGAGCTTTGCTAAGATCTGTAGCAGCCTCTGGAAATCATAAAACAATTTTGAACTTCTACCCTTCCAGAGTAGCAATTAGTTCCCTGCTAAAACCAATAGAGAAGGCTGCCTAGTACTTGTTTTCCCAGATGTTTAGTCTCTGGCTGCAATCAAAACTGTAAGACACAACCTTTATGGCCTAAATTAAGTAATTTAACTTCCTACTATTTTTCAAAATTAGATGGACTGAGATTAACATTTTCTCTTCCAGTATCCTCTCTTAAAACATATACATTTAATTAGTTACAATACAATCAGGACCCACTGTTGGTACATTTTTAAGACAAGCAGCTTTACAAATACATTTTTCAACATAAGTATCTATATAAATCAGTTTGATATAAAAATTACATAATTCTTTACAAAATTCCAGCTAGCTGTGCTGGCATATGTTACACTTCCACTGCCCTACTTCTCCTGACATACCTGGCAATACCTCACAATGTCACATCTTTTCCCCCTTTGAAGGCTCAAGCTAGTTTTTCAAGTGACCCTTGAGAAATGTGGCTTGACAGGAACAGGCCTGTCTGGGAATACATTAAACCATGCCCTGCCTTGAAAACCCATCTATCTGCATTGGCACTGCTGATCCCACTAGAGTGTTGCACTGTCATGTCATATTCCTGCAACCCTAGGCTCCACCTTAATAATTTGGCATTTTGCTGGCTGGCTTGATGTAGCCATAGATCGTCCACAGACTCCTCCTACCCCTACTGCAAACACTTAGCACAAGGGCCTCCCTATCATGGTAAGGCTTCATGTTAACATGGTACAGTCTGTGCCCCTGCCTCCTGCCTAGCAGTTCTACATGTATTTAACATCACTAACCTTCCCTACCAATTTAAGGGTCCCTCCAAGCTGCTTGCAGCTCACTGTGTCTGACAGGAATGAGAACCATAACCTGCTGTCCCACAGCACACTCTGGCTCGAGCATTCCTGTCATACCACACCTTTTTCTGCTGTTGGGCTCCTGCCAGGTTTGCATGGGCCAAGCCCATGAGCTCCCTAAGCCTTGTCCTGAGGTTTAGGACATATGCTACAACAGACACCTTGTGTAAATCACACTCACCTCCCACTCATCATGAATCAAATCTAAAGGCCCCCTTCACCCTATGCCCACATAGCAGTGGCTTCCTGGGGTACCTCTATGTAGGCAAAAGGGCAGACAGGGCAGATATTTATCCCACTGTCTTTTAAACTGGTCTGCAAATCCCCGTATCATGGCCTTTAGTGTAGACTTTAATCTCTCAACAAGACCATTAGTCTGGGGATAGTAGCGGGTGGTCTTTATGTGCTTCACCCAACAGCGCTTCCACAGACAAGCCATCAGGCCTGACATGAAATTGGCACCTCTGTTAGTCAGTATTTCTCTTTGGAAAACTACCCTGCTGAAAATCTTTAACAAAACATTTGGCACCTTCTTTGCCTCGATGGTAGACAGAGCCACCACTTCAGGGTATCTAGTAGCATTAATCAACTACCACCAGGATATAAAAATAAATGAAGCCGAACTACCACTGTAAAGGTAAACCCCTTTAATAGCAAATTAAAATGAATACAAGTAAGCGCTTTCGCGATCTGCGTGATCGCTTCTTCAGACAGAATAAGAAATCAACTTGCACAATCAGACCATCTCAAAAAACTCCAGCTTTACTCCGTCGCATATCGCCCACTCAGAGGCGATCTCTGCCTAACATACAAAGCTATGTCAAACCCAGAGCTGTTGGACATGCTCCACTTAAAGAAGTCCCAATCCCTCTGAGCTACATGCTCTAGGGTCCTAAACCTTGTCACCACAACAAACAGAACATGACGGAGGGAAAGATTCCTGTCCCAGAGACTTCCCATACTCTGGAATAAACTACCTATCTATATCAAACAAAGCTCCTCATTAGTACTCAAGAAAAATCTTGATGATTGGATGGGAAATAAGAAATTCACCCCGGGGATCATTTCTGTGGCTCTGCTCGACAGTGGCACAGGAAAATAATTTTCTTGGGTGGCAAAAGCCAGGGTACCTTTTTTTTTTGGCTGGGCTTGTATAGGCCCTAGGGCCGATAGCCTAGTACCTACCTATGAACAAATTTCTATGTAACAAACAACCAATCAAGCTTATGCTGTTAATCAAATAATCAAACACCTATGCAAATTAGTTTACAACCACATAATTAAAACATATCATTCTATCATTCATAAAACATAGAAAAATATTACACTCCTTAATCACAGGCAAAGGCATCAAAGGAACTTTGACTATCCCCTGCCTTGCCTATTTTTTTGCACTGCTCACAGGTTCTGCAGTACCTTGTTACATCCCTTGCAATCCCAGGCCAATAAAAGTTCTGCATAATACGGTCTCTTGGTACACTTTATGGCCATACGTCCTGCAAAAGGAATGTCATGGGCTATGGCCAGAAGTGTCAGATGCTAGGCTCTAGGCACTACCAACTGCTGTATTACCTCACCCTCTAGCCCTCTCTCAGGGGTCCACTCTCTATACAGCAACCTTTTGTTCCAGTATACAGACTCCCTTTTCCTTGAGAATCAGGTGCCTCCCTAGCTACCTCCCTCAAGCCTCTTAGTGTAGGTTCCAAGAGCCAAGACAGTCTCAATTCTATCTCTGTGACCCTTCCTAGCTCCCCTTCCACAGGAAGTCTGGTATTCTCTGACAGCGGATGCCTCACTGTCACAGCCTGGGTACCATCACTCACTTCTGTCCTTGCAGTCACTCTGTCCAAGGAAACATCAGTACCTTCCAGCAGCTGTGGCTCAACTTCCGGCTCACTGCTACAGGGTAGCTTCTTCCCTGAAACAGCCACCTCACCAGCCCTGGCTTCAGGTGTGGGGTCTGTCTGGGTCTCCCCCAGGTGACCAGACCCACATGCCTATCTCCAAGTCTTATTGCATGTAACTGCATACACACAAGTTACTGCATTGTCAGAATCATTCCCCATCAAAACATCTGCAGGAATATCCTCAAACACACCTTGCTTGCTTCCTTTTCCGCCTTTCCAGTCAAAGTGAACCCTGGCCAAAGGCATTTGGAATGCAGTCGCTCCTAAAGCTCGGACTGGAGTGGACTGCCCAAGCAATTACTGTTCCTCTTCAACCACTGCAGGCTTCACAATGGGTATGTCAGAGGCTGTTTCTCTCTTAGCAGTGGCCTGTTTTCCATCCACTAAGATTGGATATAAACTCTGGTGATAGTTTAGTACTCCTGTTGTCTCCAGATAACTTACCACTGGCATACTGTTGTTTCCATTTGCTGGCTCCTCCTTTTGTTCCCCACCTTGCTTCCATGGACCTCTATAAGATACATGGCCTTACTGGTTACATTTAAAACATTTAACCCTTGATCCTGGCCATGTACCTGAACCAGTGGCTTCCCCTGTTACTGGTGGACTCTGCTGGGGTGGTTTAGGCTGCCCACCACGGTCTCCTTGTATCCATGTGCAGCACTGGGTATCCCCTTCCTGTGCAGTGATGCCCTGCTTGGCAAGTAGAGATACCCTTTTTTCTCCAACTCATCTGCAGAGTTACACTTCTGGCCTGCTAACCAGATTCTCATGTCTTCAGGAAAAAGTACAGTTTTGTACCTACCATAAATGTAGATGTTCAAGTGCTAATACAGCTGCAGTCATAGCAGATGGGTTATCCTGCCGTCAGGCGGGTCCTCGGTCGGCCGAATTCCAAAGTCTAGGTCCGGCGTCGGTTGTTGTCGCTTCTTCCCTGACGTCAGTGCGGCAGGGGTATAAAAGAACCAGCCGACGCCATCTTCAGTTTTTCTTGCCCCAGATGTCAGGTGCCCCCAGAAGGAAGGCAAAACATAAACTTATGTAATAATGCAATGTAAAATAATCAAAAAACAGTGGTTTGCAAGCAAATACACCATAAAAGAATACCCCAATCAGGTTGTATGAGGAGGTGTTTGTCATAAGGCTTGTCCCAAGAGGGGATGGAGGGAGGGAAACCTGGACTGCAGCTGTATTAGCACTCGAACATCTACATTTATAGTAGGTACAAAACTGTACTATGTTCATCGTGCATACAGCTGCAGTCATAACAGATGGGTAGAATCCCAAAGCTAAAAAGGGGTGGCAGGCACTAAGTGGAACTAGGAGGAGCAAGGATGCCCTGCAAGCAAGACTGCTGTGGCAAAGCCCGCTCTAGATTTAGAGTAAAGTGGAAGGTGATGGTGCTTGGAGAAAGTGTGCACAGAACTCCAAGTGGCTGCTTCCAAAATGTCCTTGGTAGGAACCCCCCTGAGGAAAGCTGCAGAGGTAGCTTTGGCCCTTGTGGAGTGAGATCTGATGCTTGTAGGCACAGTTTTTCCATGAAATGAGTAACAAAAGCGTATGCAGTGGGCTATCCATTTTGAGATTGTCTGTTTGGAGATAGCCTTTCCTTGAGCACCTGTAGCATAGGACACAAAGAGTTGCTCGGATTTTCTGAATGGCTTTGTCCTGTCCAAATAATAATGAAGTTGTCTGTGAATGTCCAAGGAATGTAGTAGTCTTTCCCCTTTGTTTTGTGGGTTAGGATAAAAGGTAGGTAAGTGGATAGTCTGATTCAAGGCTACACTGGATACTACCTTTGGCATAAAGGAAGGGTTGGTTCGTAAGGAAACTCTGTCCTGATGGAAAATGATGAAAGGTTGCACAGCCATGAGGGCCTGTAGTTCCGAAACCCTGCGTGATGAGGTGATAGCCAGAAGGAAGGCTGTTTTCCATGACAAATATTGCAGTTCTGTTGAAGCAGCTGGCTGAAATGGAGGCAGGGTCAGTTTTTCCAAAATGAAGTTGAGGTCCCAAGCAGGTACTGGTGGTTTCCTTGGGGGTTTTATATTCTTAGCCCCCTCTGAGGAACTGTCTTAAGAGAGGATGAGAGAATAAAGGAGGATCTGTGTTGTATTGTGCAGAAATGGCTGAAGCATGGATCTTGATGGAGAAGGAAAGTCCACTGTTTAACATCTCAGCTAGGTACTGTAATATTTGAGGTAAATTTAGTACCCAAGGATTCTGGCCCTTTTTCTGATTCCAGGCACAAAACCGTTTCCATTTGGCGGAGTAGGCTTTTCTAGTAGAAGGTCTTCTGGCCTCCAATATGACATCCTGCACCTCCTTGGAGAGGAGGGTCTGTTGGGAAATCAAGGAATCCTCCATGTGGCTAGATTGAGGGTTTTCAGCTGACTGTGAAGAGTTTTGAAGTTGTGCTGGGACAACAGAAGAGGCACTAGAGGCAGGATCCATGGTGGGGAATGCGTCAGGCTCTTCAGGAGTGGATACCAGTGTTGTCTTGGCCAGTCTGGAGCAATGAGAATCATTTTTGCGCCTCTGCTCTGGCTTTTAATAGAACTTTGGGCAGCAGAGGAAGAGGTGGAAAGGCATAGACTGTCAATGTTGTCCAATTGAAAGAAAGTGCGTCCACTTTCCAGGCCTGTGGATGATAGATCCTTGAGCAAAATTTTTTCAGTTGGTAATTTCTGTGGGTAGCAAAGAGATCTATGTCTGGCTGTCCCCATGCCTGAATTATCTTTGCGAAAACTTAAAGATGCAACTTCCATTCGTGTGGATCTGTCATATTTCTGCTTAGGTTGTCTGCCAGTGTGTTTTCCTTCCCTGGCAGGAATTGTGCTTGAAGTTGGATTTGCAATTCCAGAGCCGTGTTCCAAAGGGACATGGCTAGTCTGCAGAGGGGGTATGAATGAGTTCCTCCCTGTTTGTTTATGTACCACATCACTGTGGTGTTGTCTGTCCTTATCAATAGCTGGCCTGGATGCAGTAGGTCTTTGAAGGCCATAATAGCAATTTGTACTGCTAGCATTTCCTTTTGATTGATGTGTAGGTGCTTTTCTTTTTGGGACCATTTGCCCTGAATGCACTGATCTGTCATGTGCGCCCCCCAGGTGTAGTCTGAGGCGTCTGTTGTGATGATTTGATTTGCTTGAGGCATGCAGAAGGGGAGACCTATGTTTCTTTGGCATGCTTGAGCCCACCACAGAAATTCCTTTTGAAGACATGGAATGAGTGGGTATAATTGTTTCCAAACTGTGGCTGTGTTGAGACCATATGTTTTTTAGGTACCACTGAAGTTTCCTCATATGCAGCTTTGCACATGGGATCAGCAGGATGCAAGATGCCATGAATCCCACAGCCTGCAGGAATTTCTCCTTGCAGTCAGCCTGGTGAAGGTTGCCATTTTGCTGAAATATTGAGATAGTTGCTTTTGCTTCTCTGGCGTGAGGTAGGCCATCTGGGTGTTTGTATTCAAGCTGGCACCCAGGAAAATTATTGTTTGAGAGGGTATTAGTTTTGATTTCTTTTTGCTGACTGTGTATCCCAGAAAGTTCAACAATTTTATTACAAACGCCAGGTGTTTCAGAAGTATGTGCTTGCTGTCCGCTTGGATCAGGCAGTCGTCCAGATATGGGTATATTTGTATCCCTTGAAGTCTGCAGAAGGCAATTACTGATGCCAGGCATTTCGTAAACACTCTGGGCGCAGTAGATAAGCCAAAGGGCAATGCAGAGAATTGATAATGGGTTGAACCTGCAAGAAATCTGAGGTATCTTCTGCAATCTTGTCTGATAGGGACATGCAGGTATGCCTCCTTGAGGTCCAATGTTACCAGCCAAGACTCCTTGCCCAGCATGGGAAGAGGCGGCTGTAATGTGAGCATCTTGAATTTTTTTACGAGTAAATATGTGTTTAGGATGGATAGGTCCAAAATAGGTCTCCAATCTTTGTCCTTCCTTGGTACCAGGAATAGTCTGGAATAAAAACCTTGACCCTGTTCTTTTGCAGGTACCTCTTGAATAGCTTTCATGTCCATGAGAGCTGAAATTTGTTTTTGTGCCTCTGCCCTTTGATTTTGTGGCAGGTTTGGCATGCCTCTCATTTTTGGAAGGGTGTGAAAGTGGAATCTGTAGCCTGTCTATAATGTCCAGGATCCATTTGTCTTTTGTGACAATATGCCAATTTTTTGAAAATAATGCCAGTTTTCCGCCTAAAGGTGCTGCCATTAAAGCTTTGCTTGGCATGCAAAGGGGAAAGTCATTGTGTCTGCTTTCTGAATGACTGTGATCTATCTTCTCCACCTCTTGGTGTAGTTGCTTGCCATTGTCTGGCTCTAAATGATCCTTGAGATTGCCCTCTGCCCCTCGGGCGCCTGTATCTGCCTCTTTGAAGTCTGTCCCTGGCTGGAAAGGACCAATTTTTTGAAGGCCAGTTTCTGCTGAAACGTGGAGGTTGTACCTGTAGGAAATCTTTCACTGTCTGCATTGATCTTGCCTTTTCCTCCATTTTCTTTAGTACCTCCTCAGCTTTAACACCAAACAATACATCTTTTTGAAGAGGTGCATCTAGTAATTTAGCTTTGACATGATCTGGTAAGGTTTGCTCTGAGCCAAGCATGTCTACGTATGACAGACCCTGTAACAGCAGCTCTACATGAGGCCTCTAAAGCATCAACTGCAAGGTATGTTTACCCACTTGCTCTGCACTATGCAACAAATCCTGCAACTCCTTTAAATCTGGTTGCTCAGGTTGTGTCATTTTGCTTTTCAACTGAGATAACAAAAACTGTTGATACTTTAACATATTTTTTTCTCAAAAATTTTTTTATTAATTATATGAATAGCAAGACAATTAAAAGATTATACATAACAAGAAGGCATAAATGAACATATAACAATTCATCTAGTGATAACAACCTTCATGAGATTTTGATAAGTTATTTAGAAATAAAACATACACCATATGTACACTATATACAAGTTAGGCAACCTGAGAGAAAAAATATTTAACATTAACTATTTAATATGTTTAGAACCTTTTCTAACACAACCTTTCTAATAGCTTTTTTTTTTGGACTTCCACCTAAGTATTTTTGAGCATCAATAAATTTAAAAGCCATTTTCTGGAAAGTATCCGATTTTAATTTAGTGCGATCAATCCAATTTTGTATTATATAAAGTTTTAGTAATGAGCAAATAAAAATGATAACATGAATATCAACTTTTGAAAGATGAATCAATGGAATATGTAGAATAGCAAATTCCCGTCAACGTGGATTTTTGATATCCCATTTTCTGCAGTCTGACTTTCAAAGATGTCCACAATCTGTGAGAAAAATGACAATACCATAGAATATGAAGGAGGTCTGCTTTGGGATGAGAACAGCATGAACACGAAGGGGACTTATTTGGGTTAAATTTGTTTAATTTGATTGGGGTAAAGTAGGCATCATTATTAATCATTAATTGTGTGTATGCTAATTTTTAAAAGGGATAAATTCCTTAGTGTGTCTAATAGCCAGGACTTTCTGAGATTCTGACAATTGGGAATTATAATTCAACCAAACATTAGATAAAAGACAGTTGTGGTCCATCATTAAAGAATTAATTAATGTATATGAGTTTGAGAGCATTTTATCAGATGATGAAAGTATTTTGATAATCGTGTTAAGGTTTTCAATTGTGAGTCTATGGGGACCAGAGATACAAATTTGTTTTTAATTATTGCTCTTAGTTGTGTAAGAATTGGTGAGTAATTCCAGTTTACTTTCAATAACTTACGCCAGTCAGATAAAGGCAAGTCAAGATATTTCAAAACATCTCCTACTTTTAGATTTTTAATTAAAGGATAGTTTGTTAAGTTCAAAAGTTTATTGTCCAATAATATATTTGGGTTTAGATGAATTGGCTGAACATGGTGCGAGATCTTTCTAGTTTACACATTTTGAGTAAGGTTTGGAAATCTCTAATCTTTTGTTTAAATACTGTAGATATATTTTTAATAAATAAACTATCCAGAGAGATAAAGGGAATAGCTTCAGGATTTAAATTATTAGAAATGACATAATTATACCATAATTTTATCCATAAAGAGTGATTTGTATAAGAAGTGTTATTGAATTTAGAGATAGTAAGAAGTTTATTGGATGAGACAATCAAATAATAGAGATAAAGATTAGGTAAACCCAAACCTCCCTTGTCCTTCGAAAATGCCAATCTAGAATAGGAAATTTTAACAGATTTAGGGAACCATATGAATTTTGCCAAAGCTTTATTTACAGACTCAAAAATTTTTTTTGAAATTATCTGATCAGATGATGAGAATTGGTAAAGAAATTTAGGCAGCATATTCATTTTAATAATGGCCACCCTTGAAAGAAATGAAAGGTTTAGATGCTTCCATCTGTCCATATCAGACAATATAGAGTTCCATAATTTATTAATATTATTTTGAAAGGAAGATTTATTATTGTGTTCTAAACTGATTCCTAAATATTTTATATTATAAGTAAACTGAAAATGATCGTCTGGAAACAAAAAAGATTTGTGTGCTAAATGATTTAAGGGAAAAATATGAGTTTTTGTAGAATTTAAAAGATAGTTGGAAACCAAAGAAAAATAATCAATAGAATTCATTATTTTCTGTAATCAGATAATGGAGTTTAAAAGTAGATTACTAAATAATCCAAAAAAGCAGAGAAATTAATATTAGTATTAAGAATTCTAGGGATGTTATGAAAAGTATTTTAAGTAATAAACAATAGCAAAGGTTCTAAGTAAATGTTGAAAAGAAAAGGGGACAATGGACAACCCTGTCTTGTTCCTTTAGTGATCGTTATCGGAGCAGAAAATTGACCATTAATGTATAGTCTAGTAAACATATTCTTGTATAAAACTTTTAAAAATTTATAAAGAATAAGGAATATTAAAACATAACATAGTTTGAAATAGAAAGTTCCAACATACTCTGTCAAAGGCATTTGATGCATCTATAATCAAAGCATATATAGGGTTTGGATTTTTCTTAATGAGATGAAGTATAGTCTCTAAAGATAGAGTATTATCCCAAGCATGTCTCTGAGACATAAAACCTGATTGATCTGACGAGATAATTGAGGGTAAAATCCGTTTCAATCTGTTAGCCAGAATAGATGACAGAATCTTAATATCCACGTTAATTAAAGAAATGGGTCTATAATTTACTGGGTCAGATTTATCTTTATTATTTTTTAGAATTAGAATGGTTTTGGATGTGTTCCAATGAATATCTGAGATATCATTAACTCTTATATGATTGTAAACTTTAAATAGAAAGGGAAGAACTACCAATTTGAAAGTTTTGAAAAATTCTGGAGTAAAACCATCAGGTCCCGGAGATTTACCCAATTTAAGATTATCTATTGAATCCGAGATTTCTTGTACCGATATAGGGGTAGAAAGTAGTTTCTGCTGATTATCATTAAGTTTAGGGAACTGCAAAGAGTCTAAAAGAGTTTTGAGTGATTATCTTTAACAGAATTAGAAGAACCTGAATATAACTCAGTGTAAAGAGAGGTGAAAAGTTGAATAATCTCTTCATCAGTATTATATAATCTGTTATTATAAGATAAAGATGTAATATTTGGATTTCTGAAGTTAACTTTAATAATTCTCGCTAACAATTTAGATGGAACCTGGGCCCACTCTGAATATGAAGCAAGTAGCTTTTGTTCAGCTAAGGAGAGGTTATTTTGGTGAAGCAGAATTAAATCTTTCTGACAATCAAAAATTTGTTTTTCTAAAGTAGCATCATAGTTCAGACTAAGATGATTTTCCAATGAAGAAATTCTTGATTTTAAGAATTCCTCTTTCTTAAAGTATTGTTTTTTGAAAAAAGCAGCTTTACTAATAAATAAACCTCTTAATCTTGCTTTACATGCAGCCCATTGTATGTCATAAGGAATGTCTGATGATTCAAGACTATTCACCATTTAGGATTTCTGAAGCTTGTTTGCAAATATCTTCATTTGACAATAAGTTATTATTTAAGGTCCACTTATTAAACATAGTTTTATTTTTGATATTGGGTTTTATGTTCAATTTTAGTGAAATTCTTGAGTGATCCGAAAAGAATCTGGGTTCTGTAGTAAAGTCCACAATATATTTTGAAATATAATCTGAAATTAGAAAGAAGTCTAATCTGGACCACGAATGATAGCACTTAGAATAATAAGTATATATATCATTCTTGTTTATATTTTTAACAGTGCGGAGGGGATCTATTAAATTATATTCTGTCATCAAATCATTTAGAGCCAGAGTAGATTGAACATTATAGGTAACAGTGGAGCGGGAACGATCAATTACAGGGTTTATAACTGCATTCTAGTCACCACCCACTATAATATGATGATCCTTATAGGATGCAAGAATATTGTAAATTTTGAAAATGAACAAATGTTGTGAATTACATGGGCCATATAGATTTAAAATTAATAAGGGTTTGTCCAAACCAGCAATAGAAGCGGTAAATAAGCACCACCTCCCCTCATCATCAAATTTATTATCAATAATATTCCCAATGAATTTTTGTTTAATGATTATAGCTACACCTCTGGAGTTAGATGAGTCACCTGAAGCTATAATCTTTTGATCCATTTTTTAACTCTTTATTCCAATCAATACGTGAAATATGGGTCTCTTGAATAAAACAAATGTTAGCCTGTGATTTGAAGATCATATGAAATAATAGTGACTTTTTCGCTTTATCTTGAATGCCTCTAACATTCCAAGAATCTAAAATTATGTCAACAGGCATATTCTACAAGTATAATCATTATTGATGCTATGAAAGTGAACTCAAGGTGCAAATCCAACACAACATTAAAAAGAAGAAAAAAAATAAAAGAAAAAACAGTCTAAGTATTCAAGCAAGTCATCAAATAACATTTGTTGAAAAAAAAAGAAAAAAGGTTTTTTAATAACCATGAAATGTATAATAATAACCTTTATCCTAACCCTAGTGCCTACCCACCAATCCCCCTGTGATAAAGGAAGAGCAGAAGAACATGAAAAACATTGTAATTATAGATAATAATAACCTCAAGTTAGAATACAAATTACTCAAAGGAAGCCTAACATAACATAAAGTCCGAGTAATACTACTAAAAATATATACAAAATTAACTAATTTCAAGACGTCCAACATGCTTAATCCCTACTTCTAATACTAATCTAAAGCTCCTATCCTTAAATTGAAATTTATAGTGATTAAATGTATTTCCTCAAGTATTTCAAGAGAAAGAGAAACAAGTAAATAATAAATAAATCACACTCTGCTTAACTAGAACACTCTATCATAAGAAGTAATACAATTAAAACTGAAAGATATGTAAGATAACATATATAAGTATAACAAAACCAACTGGTAACATTATAATATAAGTAAATAAGTATAGCATTATTGAACTAAAGATAATAGTCATGCACTATCTACTGAACCTTCTTTAGTACTTTAGTGATAATTTCATTAATCAACATGACCATTAGTATGATAAAAGCACTAATACCTGTAGAATGAGTATTTAGTTATAGTTCAAATAAAGCAAAAAACAACTACCAAGCAACCATATCTCAAAATGAAAAACAATTCAGTCTGGAGATGCATCTATTAACTAGATAATAATAGTACAGGAACTATTCAAAATGAAATATTATAAGCTGTAAGGTTTTAACACTAGTTAATATACATGAATAAAGTATAATTATATTATTAAATAGTAACTTAAACAGCATCATATATATTGGACTGAATGTACAACAATGTGCATACATATAATTTTAAATCTACTTTTGAATATTTTACTAATGACTCTGTTAGGTTATGTAGCCATACTATTCTTCTAAGCTATAGATGTAACATAGCAAAACAGCATGAAAAGACAAGGCTTTTAAAGTAAACATTTTGAACATCTAATTAAAACAGAAACAAGCAAGCTAAATGCAGTAAATCTAAGGGCTTAAATATATACATGTAGATTCAGCTAATCATATTAAAGATAGTTATTTCAAACCTTTCAAATAAGTAAAGGCATTCTTAAACATAAACTACTAATCATAAATATCACATCCAGCCTCTGAGAAGAGAGAGCAGAGAATAGAAAGAACATGAAACTTTCATATGAACAGGTATACTTTGTAACATTTGTCAAATTAAACACTTCAGTATAATATAAAATATTGTATGAAAAAATATTATGAATAGGAAAATATGTTCATTTCTTTACACATCCTTTAGAATTTTAATATATAAAACTAACCTGTTCATTTGTTTCCAGAAACATTTTCACTCTGCTTTATGAAAGTAGCAGCTTGCTTTGAAGTCATGCAGACACACTAAAAGTCACTGAATATATTATGTGACATGAATCTGTTTAAATTTAAAAGCAACCTTCATTTATGAAGAGAAAACACTTTAAATAATAGCCAGATCTATTAAAAAGTTAGTGCTATTGAATACTTGTTGAAAACAAGCAGACTTGTGTATTTGAAACTGCCCTTCTTTCCTCACAAATGATGACATCACCATCCATCTCAGAGAGACTGTAGTGTGCGCATGTTCATGCAGAGCATCAGGTGGAACTCTGAGGGGAAGATTTTCTTGCTAGAATGTTGAGATGGAATGTTTTTCCCTCCAAAAATCATTTAGCTTACACAGAAGGCTGTAACTCCAAAGCTTGTAGTATAATTAACATATTTTCTATTTACACAGCAAGCATATGTGAGAAAAAGAGAAAAAAGTAAATACAGGAATTAAAATGCTTCTATTAATCCACACAAATCTAACAAGCATATATCCTGTCACTGCACACTGTCACACCAAATCCATAATGTGTAAATTACATGACAAGTTCTTAAGGTAATATAATTATGTCACACCAGAATTACAAATCATGTAACACAAATACTGTCAGATTAAAGAAAAGAAAAGATCAAACCTTATTGTAGTTCTTTAACAGTAGAATATTAAGATACAGTGTCAGGAAGCTTTTAAATGTTTTAAGAAAAATGTCTTTTGCATCTTTAGGATCTGAACATACAAATCTTTTGTCATTAGCTGTGAAAGACAAGGTATTAGGATATGCCATTGAAATCTAATCCCTCTTTTATCAAGTCAGCACAATAGGGGCTAGTTTTGTCTATTTAATTTGATCTGTGCAGGAAGATCTTGGGAAAATGATAGTTTGTGAGACTTCCATATGAATTGTTTCTTTGTTTTAGCAGTTTCTAGGATCTGGAAAGTGTCTTGAAAGTTTAGTAACTTAGTATAAATTAACCTTGGTGTGGAAGAATCTTGCTTTATTCGCAGTGCTCTGTGTGCTCTCTCTACAATTATAGATTTTGAAGAAGCTTCACAATTTAACAGTGTTTCAAAGATATTTTTAGTCACAGATAACAAGTTTTTATTGTCATAAGATTCAGGTAAACCACGAATAATGATGTTATTTCTTGACTCCTGGCTTCCAGATCCAATATTTTAGCTTGTAAATCTGAAACAGTTTTATCTCTAGATTTAAAGTCACTTTCCAATAAGTCTGTTTTAACCTCCAAAGCTAAGATTTTATTTTCAATAGTAACAATACTATCATTTATTTGCTTTAAAGATTTACTAAAGTCTGCAAACTGTTCTGAAAAGTTTTGTATAGCACTTTGGATGGGTTTTAATGCTATTTTTAGTTCTTCTAAAAGGAAATTTGAGCAATTTAAATCTTTATTACTTACATTAATAGTTTCTGTAGGTTGTCTAGATGATTTCAGTCTTTTGAACCTGAATCTTTTCAGGAGAGAGCATTGAAGTATATTTGGCCTTTGTAGTCTGAGTCTCCATGGAGTCAGATTTTGTAGCCATGCCCAGAAATGGAATGCAGTCAACAGGATACCAGGAACCAGGAACAGACTGGAGCAGTAGGAGTCCCAGCAGCAGAGAGACCAAGAATGTTCTGAGGTAAAATAAATCCCAGGATAATAAGTCCAGAAGAAAAAATAATCCAAATGCGTAGAGAAAGATTTATAAAATCTTTTAGTATAAAAATTTGAGGAAAAAGGTTGATGTAAAGTTGTAAAAAAACCAAAAGTTAAATAGCTGTGTGGAGCTCAGAGAGTAAGGACTAGACTAGTCGGCGGCCATCTTGGAATCGATACTTTAACATATGGAACTGACAGTTTAATGCCCTCATGGTTAAAGTGGCAGAGGTGTACACCTTCTTCCCCCACCTTTTTAAAGCTCTGGAATCTCTCTCTGAAGGTAATGGGTTTTTGGCAGTAGAGGCCTTAATTCCCTTGGGACCCTGTGAAATAGTTTCTGGGTCAGCAGCATGGCTTTTGTATAGGAATTGGTGTGAATCAGGAACCCGGTAATACCTATCAGGTTTAACAGGAGCTGGAGGTAAAGAATCTGGGTTGAGGCTGGCTTCTGTGTACACATCATCTAATATATCCAAGACAGGTGGGATAGCCAGAGGCCTGTGCTGGGGAAGCAAGAGAAAATCCCTGAGCCTTTTCTTGGAATCTGAGTAATCTTGGCCTTCCCAGTGAAAGTGTTCCCTCAAGGTATGTAGGGTTTCCCCAAAAGAGTAGTCCTCAGGGGGGGGGAGACCGAGGGAATGGACTCCTCAGCATCAGTGTCTTCAAAAGGGGAAAATTAATATTCCTGGTCCTCAGAATGTTCTGAGGTAATAGAGGATTGATCTGAGGAAGGGTAGTCTTCCTCCAATCTGGGCCTTTTGTCCAAGGGGGGTTGTGAACCCCTGATAAGAGTAATCAAATCATCAGCCATTTTGAGCATCTGTTTTTTTAGGCATGGGGCCTTGAGAGGGGCTCTGTGCACCTTGTCTTTTAGTTTTCTTGGCTGCTTTAGATTTTGTGAAAGCCTTAATGGAAAAGGAGGAAGGCCTGAAGACACCTTGAGAAGTGGCAGGCCTGTCTAAACTCTGAGTTTCCCCGCCAAGAGTGGCGTCGGTATCTGTAGTCGGAATGGGGGCCGAGGAGCCTGCGACCTCGGGCACAGAAGATACCGCTAAAGAAGCGACATCGGTACTCAGGGGCTGCGTAGGCGCCTCGCTGAGAACCGGAGCACCGGTAGTCGGCTTTAGCGTGGTGTCGGTAGAAGTCGCGGACCTTGTATGTCGGTCCTTATCTTTGCGTCTTTTACTCAAAACTGGAGTCGAAGTATCCGACGACATAATGTAATTAAATTTTTTACCAAAATAGTGCTGGGCGAACTCCACCCGCCGCTTAATAGTGCATTTGTTGAATCTAGCACAAAAACTGCAGGCCGAGACGTTGCGGTCTGGGCCTAAGCAAGGAATACAGAAAGAATGGAAATCCTTATGCGGTATTTGCTTCCCACATGAAATGCAATTATTAACTTTGTCTGACATCGGTCTGAGGCAAGAAAAGTTTCAACGGGTACTTGGCTTTCAAGAAGACTTCGGCTGAAATATTTTCGTAAATCTCAGGAGCTGGCCGACCGGCACTTGCGAACTGCTTCTGCTTCGGGCACCGCGCGGCAAGAAAGACAGGAGAAGATGGCGTCGGCTGGTTCTTTTATACCCCTGCCGCACTGACGTCAGGGAAGAAGCGACGACAACCGATGCCGGACCTAGACTTTGGAATTCGGCCGACCGAGGACCCGCCTGACGGCAGGATAACCCATCTGTTATGACTGCAGCTGTATGCACGATGAAGATCTGCTAAGGGTTTGTTCCCTTACCAAAAGGTCTGCCAGCCATTCAAAAGTGGTGACCTGATGCCCATTCACCCACCTATGAAAGTAAGTGCCTAACTCAGCAATATAATTAAATACACTTTCATCTGCCTTGCATCTATGCTCACAAAACCTTTTTCCATAAGCTTTGAGTGCTAACTTAAAACATTCAAGTGAACACTGCTTTACTCTGTCATAATTTAAACAATCAATATCTGACAAATTGGAAACTGTTACAGCTTTACCAATGGAGTTAGGGGGTCAGGAACTATGGCCAGTGGCCTTGGTCAGCATTTTACTGTTTACATACTCTCAAATATATGAATAAAACTATCAAAATTATCACCCTCTAACTGTGGAAGGAAATTTACTGACCTTTATTGCTTATGGGGTTTGGTTATTCCCTTCCCCATTGCCTCCATGACCCTGGGGAAGAGTCAGCATCTCCCTCTCATGTTGACGCTGCTTCTCATTTTCTTCGGCCTTCAAACACCGCAGTCTCTGCTGATTCTAATTCCAAACATTTGACCTCCAGTTCAAGTCTCTAACTCCAGACGGATTTTTAAGTCCCCTGAGGAAAAGGTGAACTGCCCTGTTTGAAGTTTGCAAATTCCCATCATCAGACTGGTTATCCTCCTGGTTGCTGGTCTGGGCTGCAACTAAGGCTTAAATAATTTCCTCTTTAGTCAGGCTGACCTGCACCAGCTGGTTCTTTGTCAACCAGCGATAATGCTCTACTGACATTTTTGCCCGCTTTCCATGACTAAGCTAAACTAACAACAAAAAATAATAAATAAAACTGTTGTGAAATGAAACTCTGAATGTTTACCTTGTGGCTGCTGAGAATACACACACACCTTCAGTGATAATTGAACTTTTGTAGCCCGTAGGCAGTTAATATCCCACTACTGCTCACTAATATGTGACATCACCACACTGGGCCAGTAATCAAGGAGCCTGAATCCTCAACACTGACACTGGAGATGGACATTCACTTGGAACAAAAATAGATGCACAGTATTTCCAGATGGAGCTCTCTGCATCAAGCACAATTTCCCTTAAGAGCACACAGGGAACACACACAGTCCAGGGTCTGGATTTCTTTCTCTGTCTCCCTCCAGGTCCCCAAATAAGACCCTCCACTGGCAGAGCTAACAGTTAAGTCCTCAGCCGTGTGTCCAAGCCAAGTCCTCCAGCACCCTCTCTGTGAAACCATTGCTTTGTGTTCCTGCTCCTAACAGCTGATGCACACTGAGATTTGATTTTTACACACACACACACACACACACACACACACACACACACACACACACACACACACACACACACACACACACACACACAAGAAAGGCTGGCACAGATTTACTAACCCTGCCCTCTTCTGCAAAGACGATAAGGTAGTTACTGCCACCAGACACTCCAAAGCTAGCTACTCTAAGGCCCTTAAAAGGATATTCAGTTACAATGAGTTAAATTAATATTAGTACAAATGGTAATGTTTGGACTAATGCACTAAGGCTTTCAAGAGTGGCCACAGAGTCACCAAACAAACACAAGTACTCTCAAAAGGTTAAAATATTCTCTACCAGCCACAGTGAAACGTTTAAATATCTTTAATAACAAAAGAACATGAAAATACTAAATATATATTTACAATAAACACCAGAGTTTTAATCAGGAATACTAAAACAACACAGATGAACAGATTCACACAGATACAGAAATCAGTGCCCAACTAATCTCACTATATTTTCCTGACTGATCTAAAGAATTACTATTCCCTGGTCACTTACTAGACTTAAGGCAAGATGAAGTAGGTGAGGGGTGCTTCTATGTCATGTTTCAAAAACAGAGTGCCATGAGATTTCAGTCTCATCTAGTATTAAAATATCATTACAGAGCTGACTTACAGAATGACATCACACACATCTGGTCATATGACTTCTGGTTCTCTCATTATTACCCACTTGGCTAGAAGCTGCCAAGATTTAGCATGTATGTGTCAATAATAGACACACATGTAGCTTTGCTAACATCTGCTGCATCTTCAGAAAGTCATAAAACAATTTCAAACTTCTATCTTTCCAGAATAGCAATTAGTTCCCTGCTAAAGACAATAGAGAAGACTTCCAAGTACTTGTTTTCCAGGATATTTAATCTCTGGCTGCAATCAGAACTGTAAGACACAATCTTTATGGTCTAAATTAATTTAATTTCTTACTATTTTACAAAGTTAGCTGGACTGAGATTAACCTATTCTCTTCCAGTATTCTCTGTTAAAACATATACATTTAATCAGCTACAATACAGACAGGACCTACTGTTGGCACATCTTTAACACAAGCAGCTTTACAAATACATTTTCAACTCAAGCATCTGTACAAATCAGTTTGATACACAAATGGCATACAATTCTTTAGAAAATTCCAGCTGTGCAGGCATATGTTACACATCCACTACCTTACTTTTCCTGGCATAGCTGGCAATACCTCATATCGTCACACCCATTACAAAGATTTTTGTCACTATTAGGCCTTAAAAGCATAGTAAAGTCTGAACGTGAATGCATCCGTTAACAAAGTCATGACCTCCTTGTTCCCCTCTACAGGTAAGAACTGGCAACGAAAAGTTTTCAAGTCAATCCTGATGAAGGCTTAGAGGATTTCTCCCTGGCAGCATCCATGAATACCATCAGGGATTCCCTTATACGGCCCAGGCATCTACATAAGGGGCTACATGGAATCTCTTTTCCTGCTAAGTCTCTATCAAAATGGCTAGCACCCTGGTAATTACCACCAAGTGGTGTCCATGTGCAGTGAGCCAAAGGAACCTGCTCCTCTGGCTTCAGACAGTGATGGGTCAAGGAGTACATCATGTGTAAAAACACTATCCGAATGCTTCACAAAAACAGGGGAATAAAATACTAGATGTGCTCTCCCACATCCTTTAAATTTAAGAAATCATACAAATACAATTGGGGCCTTGATCAAAAAAAGGGACAGACTCTACAGCCCCCTTCAGAAGGGGAGCCTGTCCTGCCCTAAGAGCTCCAAGACCACTTGGTCTCAGAGTATAGCCCTTTTTGTGGGAATAACTAAATACTTTAAGACATGTTCATCTCTAACCAAATGATAACCTAGTGATCTCCTGTAATGACTCTCTAACGACAGACAAGGCTAACTCACCCTCTCTACTGCAAGGGCTGTCCTGAACTGCATTCATGACGGTCACTGCTGCGTTAGTGGCATGAGTATCCTGGATGACGAAGCTAGTCCATGTGCTGGGAACAAAATTCTCTCAAACTGAAACTGGCCTAATTTTAGTCTATGAGGAGGCTTCCCTTGCAGGGCTGACCTGGTCTAGAAGAGATGCAGGAGGTAGAAACAGGTCCTAGGGGCCTTTCAGTTACATGAATCTGCTTCCTTCTTGGATGGAATACCCACAAGACAAACTCACACCTTAACGGGACATACATGACTGGCTGCCCAAGTTCAGCTTTAATAAATGAAAGCTGCAGCCATGTCATTCTGCACTGGCAGATATCAAAACTTGCTGCCCTAGCCATAGCAGCTGTACAGTCATCAGTATAGAACTTCCAAGAACGCTGAAAAAAACCTTGGTATTAATCAACTTTTCTTTTTAAGGAGAAAACAAACAGCTCTTTCTTAGCTCCAGAGTCAGTGAAGGTATATAGCTTTTCCAATGCTAAATCCACCATGGAAAAATGATATGTGGATAGCTAAAAGAGACAATTAGGGCATCTAAGTTATAATATGACAAAAGGAAAAAATCTCTTGCCGACCAAAGCCTCAGACTATCCGATGGAAAAACTGGTACATGCAGTCTTCCTGATCTGTGGCAGACAAGAGATCACAGAGGAGATAAATGCACATTGCTTACAAAGGATCTCAACTATAACCTGCCTGGAGAATGAAGACATTAACCTTACTACTGGGGCAAATGAAGTAGCATCCAAAAGATGCCAGGATGCAAAGACAGCATCTTTCAGTACCAGGTCTACAAGCTCAGCATTGCAAAAGACTCATCCCTTCTTCCACCAGTATTCATTCAAGCATTTTAGAGGAAGGTAAGTCAATCCAAAAGCCAGAACTTAAGAGGACTTCATTAGCCCAAGCATTACTGAAGGTATCTATCTGGTGGAAGAAGCTGTTCAATGGACAAAACTGACTATTCTCATCAGTCTCAGAGATCAAGACCTCTGGGTCATAGTCCATGTAAAGTGGGAGAGACAGAATCTGTCATATCCCAAGATCTAGTTTCCAAACAGTAAGCACCAATGATCAGACAACATGACAGTGATGACTAGGAACATACCTACCAAACTCTGTACAGAGCATGGCACTGACAATCGTCCATGAGCCATAAGAGTGGCACCAACAACCAAGAAGACAGGTACTACCAAACATTAATCCTATTCACCCTGTACTGTTGGCACTGCTGAAAATGGAAAGGAGAAGTCCTTAGTCCAAAATGCAACCACTTACCACCTGCTAGGACAGTCAAGGATCTACTTTTGCAGTGTGCACGTAGGTTGTAAGCAAGCTCTGGCCATTTGTCCAAGGGAAAAAACAGTGCTTACATCCTGTAATTCACCCCAAGGTTGTTCCTGAGGTGCACCTTTTGTGAACACTATGCCACAGGCAGAGAACATGCCTACTGCTACTTCCTGCTTGCCTTGCTGAACTAAGCAGAACAGGAATACGTTAATGTCTCCCTGAGTGGCAAAAGGTTGATCTCTGGAGCACCTCTGTTCTTGAGGACCAACTAGTTATTGTCCTTATCATAACGTTCCATCTCGGTTGTCGATCTTCATTCATTCTTGATGAATGGGACTCTGTTCCAACCCCTTGGTACCAGCTCGGCCATTGTACAGCTCACACCAGCAAAAAAAACTCTCGAGCTAAGACTCTACCCATAATGCCCCTCTCTCCATTACCTCAAATCAAGTTACCAGATAACGATAGAAGGATAACAGAAACCCTGTCTAAGTTAAAACCTAACAACTTCCCAAAACAAAGGTTTGAACATCCAGAAGTCCTTAGGAGAGGGCTGAAGGGTGGGATGCCAAGAATGAATGAAGATCGACAACACAGATGGAACGGTACAGTAAGGACAAAACTTCTTTATCTGATGTTGTCAATCTTTATTTATTCTTGATGAATGGGACACAGTCCCCAGCTACATTAGATCCCCAGCTACATTAGATCCTGGGTGGTCCTAAGGAAGCATATTCCTGAGCACCATACAGCCAAAAGATGCTCTTCCTCTGGAGGCTATATCTAATTTGTAATGAGTGATAAAGGTATGGGGAGTGGCCCACATTGCGGCTGCAGAAATTTCTTCCATGGAAGAACTTGGAGTGGAAAACAGCTAAAATGGATACAGATCTGGTGGAATATGCTTTAACCGGCACAGGCAACTTGAAGTTATTATGATTGTAAATGAAAGTAAAAAAATCCCCAAGCCATTTTGATAAGTTAACTTTCAAGACTGGTTTAACCAAAGTTGAACCTGAAAAGGACACACACAATCTGATTTTCTAGATGATTTGGTTCTGTCCAGACAGAAACGTAACTGTATGTGAAGTTTAACAAATGCAAGCAATATTCGTCTTTATTTGAAAAATTTGGAAAGACAACTGGCAAATCTATAGTCTGGTTAATATTAGATTCTGAAACCACTTTAGGTAGAAGGGAAGGATTAGTTCTTAACGACACCCTATCCTTATGAAAAATCATACAAGGATGTTTCACACACAAGGCCTGCAATTCAGCAACTCTCCTGGCAGAAATAATGACCACCAGAAAAAGTTTTCCTCGATAGGGACTTGAGATTGTAAGTAGCTGCTGGCTCAAATGGTTGAAGGACTAAGGTTTGTAATACTAAGGTCAAATCCCGTGGAGCTGTAAGATCTTTGAATGGGGGTTTTAGATGTAAAGTGCCTTTAAGAAAGGTTTTACATAATCAATGGAAAATCAGGGGATAATCATCAAACCCATTGTGGAAATTGGAAATAGCTGCTAACTGGACATTGATGGTGGAAGCAGAAGCTCTTAGTTCAAAAAGGGAAGTCAGAAATTCCAACACCTTGTCAACCGGGGCTGAAAAGGGATCAAAGTTATTCGTACAAGCTCAGATTGAAAATCTCTTCCATTTGCTACGGTAGAGTTTCCTGGTGGATGACTTATGAAGAGCCAGAAGGATTTTTTTGTACCGAGGAAGGTAATTTGTTCTGCCTTGCAATTAATGGACTTGGAGATATGGCTTGATACTGAGAAGGATGGGATGCACCAGTCCCTGCAGTTGAGACAGCAGGTCTGATCTGGGTCCAGAATCCAAGGACAGCGGAATCAGGCTAGGCCAAAGAAAGGGGAACCAGATTTGATGGGTGCAATGAGGATCATTTTGTTTCTTAATCTTTGGGTTTTCTTCAAGAAAAGGGGAATGAGGGGGAATGGGGAAAAGGCATAAAGTAGTCCCTGGGGCCAATCGTGGAGGAGTGCATCTCTCGAGGACTCCCCCTGTGGGGGAATTAGGGCAAAGTAGTTGCTGCATTTATTGTTTATTGAGGAGGCAAAAACGATTGCAGCAAGGCGGCCCCAGCGATGAAAACATTTTTTTTTACCTCCACCTTGGGATTTAAAGACCACTCGTGAGGCAGGAGATTGCATCTGCTCAGTTTGTCTGCTATCACATTGAGTTTCCCAGGATATGCTTTGCTATTAGAAAGTGGTTGGAAGTGACAGCCCATTGCCATACCCAGAGAGCTTCCCGACACAAGGGGTAGGATCTAGTTCCACCTTGCTTGTTGATGTACCAGACTACTGACATGTTGTCTGACTGGATTGCAACCATCCTTGAAGGAAGGACAGACTGATGCAACAATAGAAACACCGCCATCAGTTCTAGAATACTGATGTGCAAATTGGCCTCTTGTGGGGACCAAGTGCCTTGAATTGTTCTTCCCAGGTAAAGTCCCACCCCATGCGATCTGGGAAGCATCTGTGGTCACTACGGCAGTGGGCGGAGAAGGAGTGAAGGTGGTGCCCCATAGATTTTCCTCTGACTTCATCCACCAGGATAGATCTTTCTTGCAGTGATTTATTAATATTTGATAAGACATTGGCTGTGTCAGTACCGACCACTCTGCCACTAACAGCCACTGAAGCAGCCTCATGTGATACCTTGTGAGGGGCACTAAAGTTATGGTGGCCGCTACAGAACCCATAGCTTGCAGAACAAGAAAAGCAGGAACCTTGTTTTTAGAAATGATTAGTTGTACTTGTGACCTTAATTTTTGTAGTCTATGTAGAGGGAAAGATGGTACACAAGAAATCGTATTGAGGCATGCTCCTATAAATTCTAGGTCTCATGTTGGAATCAATTGTGATTTCTCTCTCTTGATTGTAATTCCCAAAGACTGAAAAAGGGTTCAGTATGCATTCTGTGGTTTGAAGCAGTAGACAGCTGGTTGGGGTGGTGAGGACCCAGTTGTCCAGGTATGGAAACACTCAGAATCCGTAAACCCTCAAGTGAGCTGTTACTACTGCCATGCATTTGGTGAACACCATGGGGGCTGTGGTGAGACTGTAGGGCAGCACTCTGAATTGGAAATGATTGGCTCCCAGCCGGACGCGGAGGAACCTTCTGGTTTGTCCATCTTTATGTGGCAATATGCCTCATGAAGGTCTACAGAGCACATCTCTAGAAGGGGGAGGATAGACTGGACCATGACCATCTAAAATTTTGTTTGCTGAACGTAATTGTTCAGAAGGCTGAGATCCAAATTTGGTCTCCAGTCTCCTGAGTTTTATGGCACTAAAAAGAATCTTGAGTAAAATCTGGATCCTCTCTGGTCTGGTGTTACTTCTTGGATGACTCTCTTCTAGCAGCTTCTGAATTTCTACAGCTGCTTGGTCCCACTGACTGGGTGGAACATTGGGGACTCTTCTTGGGATCTTTGGAAAGAGAGTAAAGGGAATTTGGTAACCTCTGGCGATAATTCTCTGCACCCAAGTAGCCGAAGTTATCAACAGCCAGACTAGGCTGAGTGGTGCAGTGAAAATATTACCCTGACTGCTTCCAGAGGTAAGCAATTGGGCCTCCATTCAGGAGCACTGGTAGGGCTGCCCAGAGAAGGAATCTATCTAATCCTGATTTCCTGGACCTCCTCTGCCACAGGGTGGGCGCCTTCCACTTGAACTCATCTCTCTGCCCCAGAGAGGAGTATTCGTCACCTGCGTCTTGAAAGGGCCCTTTGGAACCACATTTTTCCACTCCTCTGCTTCTCAGAATAGGATCTATGAGGAGTAGAGAAACGAAAGCCCAAGGCAGAAAGGGTCTTTCCATCTTTTTCACACCTGGCAAGTGTGTCTCTGACTTTGGGCCCAAACAAGGAAGACCTATCAATGGGAGCATTGATGAAGGAAGGCTTGAAAAGTTATGTGAAGTCACACAAGTGCACCCAGGTGTGATGCCTTATGGCAATACCTGAACCCACTGCCCTACTTATTCCTTCAACGGCATGAGCGATAAGCTGCATGGATGAGTTTGATATGGACTCCAGGGTGGCAAGCTGAAAGGCAGCTGTATCCCGCACCTTGTCAGACACAGGTCCAGCGCGGGAATCCAATAGATCCTTATCAGATCCCTTTGGAGTCTAGTAAATTGTACCATGAAATTCAAGGACCCAGGAGCAAAGGTCAATGATGAAAAAAAACACCTCACAAACCTGTCCATCGTCCAAGACTCTCAGTTAGGTGGGTGGAAGGTGGAGCTCTCATTGGCAAGATCCTTTTTGGTGGCCACCGCCATCATGGCATCTACTGCCAAACCCTTTCCCCAATGTGGTTGGTCTTCTGCAGCTGACATGATTTTGTCCGGCCTCCGGGGATTCAGTTCTATGGAATCAGGAGCCTTCACGCCCGTTGTGCAATAAGCTTCATAAGGTCATCAGCGGGCAGAGTCACCCAGGAAGTAGATGGGCAAGCACAGAAAGCCTGCAAGAACACAGATTCCTCTGAGGATGGGTTTGTGGACTTCCAATCACCCCTCTGTTTTAAGACTTCCAGGATGTCTCCTAAAGAGACACTCCGAAGAAGAGGGGGGCAGCTGAGAGCCTGCTGAGGCTAAAGCTCTCCATGATCTGGAAGGCGGGCCCATCCAAAGAGGGATAGAAGCCTATAATCAAGAAAGACAACCTTGGAAGCAGGGTTACACCCTGCTCTGGAGGACCGCCCTCCAAAACTAGAGCTAGGGAAGAGTCCGAAACTGCCAGGGTTACGAGAACCAAAGACAGCCCCAAACAAACAAAACTGGTACTGAACCAAAGCCCTCCAAAAACAACAGCTGAACTACGGCTCCGTGAGTTTATTGGTTCCAAGGGAGCTGAAGACATCAGAACTGATCCCTGTACTAAAGAAGGGGCTTCTGTCGGCACAGTAGCAGCTGGAACCGGGGTAATCAAAGTGCCGTGCTCCGAACCCAAAAAGGAGGTCAGAGGAGGAATACAAGTGGGAGTACTGGGAGAATCAACCTCAACCCCGAGAGAGAGGGAGGGAGGTCTGAGCTGGTACGGGAAGACTCCTGGCCACCAAAAGATGATCCACTAATCTCACCATATCTATCTTGGAAAGACTTCTAGTTGGTCAGTCTGACATCCCCAAGGAAGACTCAGGACTATCCACAAATGGGCTGGGGAGTTGACCCAAAAAGGGGTCTATGGAAGGGGAGTGTCTTGTTCTGGGAGGTACGAATGCTTTGAGCTTCAGCACCGTCTGCTGGGGAGCAGATGGGAAAGTCAGAACTGATTGGGAGGATGTAAAGGCTGGTGCCGATGAAACTTGTCAGTGCTGATACTGTCAAGGTCGGTGCCAAGGTAGTCAAGATTGGCGCAGAAACAGTTGGTACCAAGGGGGTCATGACTATCGGTGATGAAGGCAGTTTCACAAGTATTGGGACCTTACTCTTTGGTTCCGAAAAGGCTGATGGAACTGGAGGCATGCCTTTTGGAGTCCAGTGCTGATGGTGAGCTCGGCATTGAATGACTTCTCTTTTTTTTGGTTTGAGTGTAGAAGAGTCTGGCTTACAAATGGCTTCTTCATAGGAGAAATTAATAACCCCTTTAAAATAAGTTTATTTTGTCACTCTGACAAGGTTCTGGAACTAAAACCTTGGCAGATCTTACAATTACTTTCTAGATGGGGCACACCCAAGCAATATACACCGGAAAGATGCCTGTCAAGAGTTGGGCATCTTTCTTCCACAATTCTGGCACTGCTTAAATCCAGAACTGCAGTCTTGCTTCTCCACCATTTTAAAAAATCAAACACACTCACAATGGAAGGACAGGAAAGAAGAAAAACCTACCAACAATGGTAGAGAGAAACACCTATAAAGGTAATCAGAAATAAAATACTAGAAATGGTATGAAGAGATTACCGAGAGGTAAGGGGAAAGGGGGGAGAATTACCAACGATGGTAATAAAAAATACCAAAAGGTAACAAGGGTAGAGATGATTCAGACACAAACACACTACACTAGATATTCACGATAGAAAGGGCAAAAAGTGTTCTATAAAATGGAGAAGGTATACAGAGAAAAATAGTAAAAAAATAGAACAAATTAAAGCACTTAGCTGGAGAGTATTGGCTGTTTTAAGGCCTTCAAAGCTAGGAGCCAGATTTGATTTCCAACTAGCATACATGGAGCCCCTTCTCCACAAGAATACTATGCAGAAGCCTAACAGGGTTCCTCACCCTGCAAGGGAAAGTACAGTTGTGTACACTTACCATAAATGTATATGTTCTAGCGTATTCACTGTTGCAGTCATAACTGATGGGATTTCCTGCCATGGAAGCTCTTGGCCAGCCCAACTACCAGAGAATTTAAACCTTCCCCTGAAGCCAGTAGATGCCTTGATCAAAGTGAAGACGTCTAGGTACAAAAATAGTCAGCTGGTGCTATAACCTCAGTACTCCCCCCTCCCCCATGCAGGTCTCGATGTTTAAGGGCCTAAGCTCAAAAACTCCGGAGTAAGTACAGAGGAGGAGGGAACAACCTGGAACTAGAGAGGGGAATAACCACTCCAATCCTATGGGGCAAGAGAGGAAGGAGGAAGGGAGGGAAAGCTGCAACAGTGCATACACTCAAACATCTACATTTATGGCAAGTCTACACAACTGTTCTTTGTGTTTCACTGTTGCAGTCATAACTGATGGGATGACTCCCAAAGCTGAGAGGAGGATGGATGGAAAGCTTAAGGACAGGAAAGGATGCCCTGCAAGATGGCAAGTGGAAAATTCTGCTCTCGACCTGGAGAAGGTTGGAAGGTGATAATGTTTGGTGAAGGTATGTAGAGAGGACCAAGTAGTGGTTTCCAAAATATCCTTAGTGGCCAAACCCTTTAAGAAAAGCAGTAGATGTAGCAGTAGCCGAATGCAGCGTGATCTCACAAAGTCTGGAGGCTTCTTTCAATAATGGCAGTAGACAAGTCAAAGGGCAGAGCACAAAACTGATAATACCTCATGCCTGCTCTGAAGTGCAACAACTTCCTGTGAGATTTTTTTATGGGATGTGAAGGTATGCGTCCTTTAGAGCTAAGGTTACCATGAAAGCATTAGGAGAGATCCCAGGAAGCAGTTTTTGAAGGATTACCATTTTGAATTTTGGTACTACAAGACTTGAGCCATGACATGCCCAGAATCGGCCTCCAGGTACCATCTTTTTTGGAGTTAATGAGTTTGGTACTGATTCCATACCACCATGGGTGCAGAGGAGCTGTATTTGATTGAATTAAAGGCTGTTTGAACTGGAGTTTGTAATCTCTTTGTACGATTTTCAGTACCCACTGATGCCTGGTAAAGAGAGTCCAATTGTTTAAGATGAGGGGCAGCCATCCTCCTAGTCTAAGAGAGGGAAGGGAGGGAGGGATTGGACTCCATGGAAGGAAGAAAGCCAGTGTTGTGGAAGAGTCAGGATTGCTCCCTGTTTGGTCCCTGGTGGTAGGATCCCAGAGGTCTTCTGGAATCTGCTTGCCACTGTCACAGTCACTGCTGCTGCCTTTGACTTCTTTCCCTTCCAAGTCTCCTATGTCTAGACTTAGACTGGGAGGCTGGAAAGAACCAGTGTTTGGAAGGATAACTGTGGCTGAAGTTAGCAGGTTAAATCTGAAGAAGGTCCTTGACCATCTGTATGGATTTGGTCTTATCCTCCACTTTCTTTAAATCTTTATCCAAAGGAGCATCCAAGAGATTGGATTTCACATGTTCAGGGAGGGAGTGCTCCCTCAGTCAGGCATGTCTTCTAGTGATGGATCCTGTAGCTGCTGCCCTGCTGGTAGCTTCCACAGCATCACAGTGGGAGTGCAAGGACTGCTTAGCTACTTAAGAAAAATAATTGCATAAGTCTAGCAGTTCCTTGGACAGGGCCTTATTTTCAGTACCTACCAGTTTTTGTTTCATCTGGTCCAAGATGGCTTCCTGATACTTCACCATATGGAACTTGCAATTTAAAGCCCTCATGATGAGGGCAGCAGAGGTGAAGACTTTCTTTCCAAACCTGTCCAAGGCACTGCTTACTTTTTCAGTTGGCAAGGGATTTTTGGAAGCACTAGCTTTAGCTCCCTTAGGACCCTGAGTTACCACTTCAGGGTGTGCTACAGGGTTATTGAAAAGGTGTCTGTGGGAATCCAGAACCCTGTAAAATCTAGCAGGTTTCTGAGAGACAGGGGAAAGAATCCGTTTGTAAGGAAGAAATCAGTAAGACATCATCCACCATCTCTAAGACTGGAGGAATAGCAAAAGGTTTATGCGAGGCATTTAAAAAAAATCCTTAACCCTCTTCAAGGACAGTTGATAGTCCTGTGCTTTCTATTTAAAGTGTTCCCTCAGGGTATGGAGGATCTCGCTAAAGGAAATATCTGCCTGGGGGGCTGATGCAAGGTTCTCATCAGAATCTGAATCCCCATAAGAAGTAATAGACAAATATTCCTCAAAGGTGGATTCATCATTATCATCCTCAGTGTCAAAAGAATAAGAAGACTGCTGGGGGAAGGGATATCTTTTTTTTTTTTTTTAAATTACCAGAAGATTCAGGGGGCAGAACTGGGGGGGGGGGGCATCTGGCTCTGACTATAGTGATCAAATCCTCAGCCACTGTTGATAGGCCTGAGTTTGGGAGTAGTAGCCAGTAGGCCTTGGCTTGGGTAAGCTGGATGCAGTCTTTTTGTGTGAAGCCTTAGGCTCAGATTTGAAGGTGATGTTCGTGCTTGGGTTGGGACATGGACCAACAACCGAATCCAGTGGACAGTGAACTGAGGAAATATCCTGATGACGACAGACTTCGGATACACCTCCATCAGTTTGAGAATGGTCATTGGAAGATGGAACTGCGAAGCAGCTCTGGACCCAACCGATTAGTAAAGTCCTTCAGCTTGTGCCGAAGAGGAGGGACCTGGTGTTATATAAAACTCTGAACAGGTCTTGATAGAGGACTGTGCTACAACCTCTATAGCTGGAGAGGACTGCAAAGACATTGCCCCTTCTTTGAATAACAAGCCTAGATGGACTGGTAGATGGCAAATGAGCATCAACCAGTACCCAAAGTTTTCGGTGCTTTTCCGACTTACGCCTAGGGAGATCAACCTCATCTCGACTGGCGGACAACATAGTATGTGAAGGCCCTCACAACTCAGTTGTTGTGTCTTTCGGCTTTTCCCGGTTAGGGGTCGCCACAGCGGAACTCCAGTCCGCTAATGATTGGCAGTAGATTTTTACATGCCGAGTTGCCGGCCGTGACGCACAACCTTCATCGAAGGTACGCCCATTCATGCATGTCTCCACACAGAAGACGCTCTAGCTGAGTATCGAACAGGACGTTTCACTGTGAGGTGACAACGCTACCGCAGCACCACCACCGCAGTCTCAGTAAAGTGCTTAACTAAAATCCCAGCCTTATGCTTGATTGTTCTATTGTTAGTGCACAGAACCTTAGGTACATCATGTTCTGGGTCTAAACAAGTTACACAAAGATTGGAAGTCCTGGTATGGCATCTATTTGCCACAGTGGGGACAGTTATTCACTTTTTCTCACATTAGTCAAGAAACACAGGAAGTTCCCCAACAGGATACTTCCCTTTAGGCATCTTCTTTATCCTGTGCGGACTGACAGAGACACAGACTAGCATTCTGCTTTGGGCTCCACTGGCAAGAACGAACTGAGAATACGGTACTGGCGGACTTCCTTTATACCCAGACATCCTGATACTGACTAGGGCATCTGTTGTCTTCAGGACGGGGAGAAAACTCTCTGGTAGTTGAGCCAGCTAAGGGCTTCATGGCAGTAAATCCCAACCCCAACAACCACCACCATCTATTCTTAGGATATCCAGTGGATTCAGCCAGAGAGGGAGAAGAGGTCTACCAAAACGTTAATAGGAACAATCCACCACTTCAGGGCCAGACAAGAGTCAACACCAAAATAAACTTTCACCCAGTGGATAGAAAACTGGCTCACAGATGGGACCCAAGAAGTTAGAATTGGGGAGTCCACCTCTACAAAAAGGCCGGTCACAAGTGGAGTCCCTCAAGAATCAGTCCTTGGACCACTCCTTTTTGGCATTTACTTCTCAGAAGTCAAGGCCAATGTCAGTGTTCTCTGGCTGACTAAATTTGCGTATGACTGCAAATTATGAGCGGTCACAATCTCACACTGACACAAATGTTCTCCAGGAGGGGCTGACACAGAAATAACTGGTGTCAGAGCTATGGACTAAAACTAAATGCCAAGAAATGCATAACAGTATCCTTTGGGAAGTCATCACACCCCTTAGAGCTGACCCAATAGTCAGGGACTTTGGGACACACACAGATAGTAAGCTAGCCTTTGACCATCACATGTCTACAGTGGTGAGAAAATCATTTTATGTTGTGCAACTTATAAACAAAGGTATGGCATCCAAGTCCAAGGAATTCATTGTTCCACTGTATTCGGTATTCATCAGACCTATCACCGAGTACAATGCCCCCTTAGGTATGCACCTAACCAGACATATCCAACAGTTGGAATGTCCACAGAGGTTCCTCAATAAAAAGAATACAGGGCGTATGTAAAATGTCCTATGCAGACCGCCTCAAGGCCCTGTCCCTGTATTCTGTTTCCTACAGGCTTTTGATGGGAGATCTATGCCTGGTATATAGTGCATTGTCAGACCCCACTCTGATAGACCTCCTGCAAATCCACAAAACTAACAGTACTAGAACTACCCATTCTAAAGACTTGCACCTTGCCTGTGATATAAATAAGACCTGCTGGAGAGATATGTATATATCCCAGTGACCACCCTGTCTATGGAACAGGCTCCCCATCCATGTGAAGCAGAGTTCCTCCCTAACCTAATTCAACTGCAACTTGGACAGTTGGATGGGAAACCGGAACTTCATCCTTGGTTTGGCATCTATGTCTCTAATGGACATAGGTAACCTGTAAATGGTTCATCTCCCATGCCCATGCTTACACTTATCAAGTTGATCAGAACTTGTCAGAAATTTAGGATGCATGTGTAAGCTTAAACAGGTCCTTGTGGTCGTTAGTCTAGTAAACATCTATGAACCTATAAGATCCAACTGTGTGCTTGATGTGAAGCCAGGGACAACCTCAGTGTCAGTTGAAACATTCATATTCTCAGGTATGCAAAGAGACCCAAGAATATCATGTCTGCCATCAAGCCCAAAATATATGTCTTAGTTTGAACTCTGTATTGCATCCTGATGACCTCCTAGGACCTCTCCAATGTAGGAATAACAAAACACTAAGTGTTGCCTATACACTGATAAAAGCACTCCTCTGAACAGAGAAAATGGATAATCACTTCCAATGTATGATTATTATGGTCATCCTCCTATGTAAGAATAACAAAACGCTAAGTGTTGCCTATACACTGATAAAAGCACTCCTCTGAACAGAGAAAATGGATAATCACTTCCAATGTATGATTATTATGGTCATCCTCCTATCTAAAGGAGTACCCACAAATAGGCCATCTCCACAAAGTTCCTGGAGGGGGCTAACAAGATCCCATCATCCAGCTAAGGGTGCACCAGGAGATGGTTAACTTGAAAATTATCACCCACAAAGGCCAGCATCATGGTAAAGACTCCCTCCTGTGTCAACCCAAAGACTGATGTACTAAACGTTGTTTCTATCCAGTGACATCATCCAGACACCCTGCAGAAGAAATGGCATGATTCCTACTGGGTGACTATCCAAAACTGGATGTACTGAATATGCTGGATGAAGATGCTGATGTTCAGAATGGAACTGAAATCATCTTCCTCTGGTGGTATAACTAGACAGGAGTAAAACTACACCTCCCCTCTATCAGATGAGTCTCCCCACCCCACTGAGTAGAAAAGTCTGGGTCCGTTCTGCCAAAAAAAATAAGACTGATCTGCTGGAGGAAAACTTCCGAAGGGAAAGTACAGCTGTGTAAGAACGTACTATAACAATAGACGAATAGATCACTGTTGCAGTGCTGCTTACGTATGAGACGCATTCTACCAAGTACATACGGCCAGTCTACAATAGCTTAGACAAATTCCCCTACCACTAAATATTTTGCTCTATGAATGAGATTACAACTTGTCCTTAAGAAATGTATGGATTTGAAAATCCTCAGAACATTTTGCTGCTAAGCCATGAAGGAACACTTTGTGACATGGTCTGTCAGCCATATGGCTTGTCCTGCATAATCACTGTGGGAAACAAAGTACACTGTTGCAGACCCTTTCTCATTTCCTTTGATTTTTCTTTTGAAAAAAAAAATATTTCATGTCATTTAAGAGAGGGAAATGTGACTGGTCATTCGATCCCTTACAAGGCTAGAACATAATTACAGTGTACAATTTGCCAGTCCTTTATACCTAAAGCTATACAAAGTTGTTTGTCTTCCTTCAAGCTGTACATAGAAAAGAAATGTCTACAAGCATTAGGACGTGCGAGGATGGACCCCCAAGTCATCTGCCTTGGCCACCCCCTCCCCAACACCCTAGGATAAGTAGTTGAAACAGGACACAAATTTTACCAACTTATTTCACGCAATCTGGTTAGATGTCTTTGTTGAGGTGTTTGATCAACTTGTGGACCTCCTGAATACCATACCAGCTCCCAGTGCCAGTTCCCCTATGCAGACCAATAAGGCATGGGGTGTTAGCACATCCATATTGACCAGACAACTGATAAGGGCGCAAAGGGAAATCCAGGGATGATTCTCTTTGAGGGACCTGTGAGGATTCCTCAAGTTCTCAACGTAAAAGATGTACTAGGGACCCTTATAGAAGTCCAAGGTCGACAACTCATACTGTTTCTCTTGACGCACCAAAATAAAGAAAGCAGAAAAACTAACAAGTCTCCCCTCCTGTTACATCTACCCCTAGGGATCCTCAGCAGGAGTGGCTTAATGCTTCCCAAGGACTTTTTCAAGCACTTACATCCTTAAAGTACAGTTTTGTACCTACCATAAATGTAGATCTTCGAAGATCCACATTGCTGCAGTCCTAACACTTGGGTAGTCCGCTGTCCCTCGGTCGGCCCGAATATCAGAGTATAAGGCTGACGTCGGTCAAGGCGCATTTGACTGACATCAGAACGTCAGGGTACAAATGCGCATGACCGACGTCATATCCTCAGTCTTTTCTTGCCCCAGATGTCAGAAGACCCTAAAAGGAAAGGTCAAAACCCATAGACAACAACTAAACAACCAACCAGCCTAACACCAAAAATATGTACAATATATACAATATATACACTATACCTCAGAGGATAACCCAGCCCACACAACCACCTCAAACTACAGAGGGAAGGAGGGAGGGGACTGCAGCAATGTGGATCTTGAACATCTACATTTATGGTAGGTACAAAACTGTACTATGTTCTTCATCTCACATTGCTGCAGTCCTAACACTTGGGTAGAATCCCAAAGCAGAGGTAAGGGAGGATGGCTAAACTATAATGAAGCAGGGCTGCCAAAATGCCCTGCAACACAGCAGTGGCAAACCCAGCCCTGGATTTAGAGTACAGAGGAAGGTGGTAATGCCTAGAGAAGGTATGCACTGAACTCCAAGTGGCTGCCTCCAAAATATCCTTAGTAGCCACCCCCCTCAAAAAAGCTGTTGAAGTAGCAGTAGCCCTAGTGGAATGAGGCCTAATCCCAGCTGGAATCTCTTTGCCATGATGTGAATAACAGAAAGCAATGCAAAATCCAATCCACTTAGAAATAGTTTGTTTTGACACAGGCTTGCCCTGAGAGCACAAAGCAAAAGAAACCAATAACTGCTGAGATTGTCTGAACCCTTTAGTTCTGTCCAAATAATATCGCAACTGCCTGTGTACATCTAAAGTGTGCAAAATCTTTTCCCCTTTAGTCTGGGGATTTGCATAAAAGTAGGCAAATGAATAGTTTGGTTTAAAGCCACACTAGAAACCACTTTAGGCATAAAGGAAGGATTAGTATGTAAAGATACCCTATCCTTATGGAAAATTAAGAAAGGCTCAACTGCCATAAGGGCCTGCAATTCAGAAACCCTTCTTGCAGAGGTAATGGCCAACAAAAAGCAGTCTTCCATGACAAATATTTCAACTCAGCAGTAGCTGCAGGCTCAAAAGGTTGTAGAGTGAGTTTCTCCAACACAAAATTGAGATCCCAAGCAGGAGTAGGAGCTCTACGGGGGTCTTATATTCTTTGCCCCTCTAAGAAATTGCTTGAACAAAGGATGAGAAAACAATGGTGGGTCACAATCGTAGTGAGCTGAAATTGCTGCAGCATGAATCTTAATAGAAGAGAAGGACAAACCTTTGTCCAATAACTCAGTAAGATATTGAAGAGCCACACTTAAATCAGGCTCAGAAACATCCAAATCCTTAGCTGCACTCCAAAATAAAAATCTCTTCCATTTGTCTGCGTACACTTTCCTTGTACTAGGCCTTCTAGCTTCCAAAATCACATTCAAAACTTGTTGTGGAAGTTGAGACCCTTTATGGTTTAAAACAGAATATGCCATGCTGTTAGGTGAAGAGAGTGAAGCTTGACATTGAGCAAATGACTGTCCTCCTGGGACAACAGATGAGGAATCAAAGGTAAAGGCCATGGAGGCTTCCGTGCCAGACTTCTCAGTAATGGGTACCAGTGCTGTCGAGGCCAATCTGGAGCTATCAAAATCATCCTTGGCTTGTCCTGTCTGACCTTCAGAAGTACCTTTGGGAGGAGAGGCAGAGGTGGAAAGGCATATACATGAAGATTTTTCCAACTGAAAGAAAGAGCATCCACTTTCCAAGCTGTGGGATGAAACCTTTGTGCAAAACTTTGGCAGCTGGTGGTTTAGTGGAGAAGCGAACAGATCTATGTCTGGAGTTCCCCAGGACACTGTCAATTTCTGAAATACATGAAGATCCAGTTTCCACTCGTGGGGATCCATGATTTGTCTGCTTAACACATCTGCTAAGGAGTTCTGTGCTCCCGGCAGAAACCTTGCCTGAAGATTGAGCTGTAAACTGAGAGCAGTCTCCCACAAAATCATTGCTTGCCTGCATAGAGGATAAGAATGTGTTCCCCCTTGCTTGTTGATGTACCACATGACAGTTGTGTTGTCTGTTAGAATCAACACCTGCCCTGGAAGAAGTAAATCCTTGAAAGCTATTAATGCAAACTGGACTGCTAACATCTCCTTCAAGTTGATATGTAGATGCTGTAGTCTGACAGGCCACTTGTCTTGTATCCACTTTCCATTTAGATGAGCTCCCAAGCTTTGTCTGAGGCATCTGTTGTCAAAATTTGACTCGCCTCTGGCCGGGTCACAGAGAGTCCCTTGTTTAGGTGACATTCCTGAGCCCACCACAAGAATTCCTTTTGAATGCAAGGTATTATTTGAATGACAGTGTCCAGATGCTGGCAGTGCTGTGTCCATACATTTTGAGATACCATTGCAACTTCCTCATATGCAGTTTGGCATTGAGAAGCACCAGAATACAAGATGCCATGAACCCTAAGGCTTGAAGGACTGTCCTTGCAGTCAGCCCGGACTGAAGAGATAGATGATGGAAGTAAAGGGAAAGATTGTTTTGTTTGTCCGGGTTAGAAAGGCCATCTGGGATGCTGTATTCAGTCTTACTCCCAGAAAGCACATGTCTTGAGAGGGTACTAGACTGGACTTTATTTCGTTCACAGAATACCCCAGGCATCTTAGCACTGCTATCACATATTCCAAATGATGAAGAAGCTCCCTTCCTTGAGCCAGTATCAGGCAATCGTCCAAATAAGGATAGATTTGTATTCCTTTTAGCCTGAAGAAAGCTATCACTGGAGCCAGAACTTTCGTAAATACTCTAGGCGCAGTAGATAAGCCAAAGGGCAATGCAGAGAACTGATAGTGAGAAGTCCCAGTCCGAAACGCAGATACTTCCTGCAACTTAGCCTGATAGGAACATGAAGGTAAGCCTCCTTGAGATCCAAAGTTACCATCCAGTGATCCTTGCCCAGTAGAGGTAAAAGCTGTTGTAACGTCAACATTTTGAACTTGGGAATGTCCAGATAAGTGTTGAGGATAGATAAATCCAAAATTGGTCTCCACGTGTTCCCCTTTTTGGCACAAGGAACAGGCGAGAATAAAATCCCAGGCCCCTTTCTGGCAGAGGAACCGGCTGTATGGCTATTTGGAGCAACAGAGAAATTTGCTTGTGAGCCTCTATTCTTTGTTGAGGAGGAATGTCTGGCATGCCTTTGAAAGGAGGCAAGGTATGGAAATAAAACCTGTAACCGTGATGTATGATATCCAGTACCCATCTGTCTTGGGTAATCAAACTCCAATTTTCTTTGAAAAGTGCCAACCTTCCTCCCAAAGGTGCCGCCAGGCAGAAGGTTCTGGCAGCTGAAAAGGTAGGTCATTGGGTCTGTTTACGAAAGGACTGACCCCTGCCCTCCCCAAGACTGTGCAGGAGAACTCCCTGTCCTAGGCCTGAAAGAGCCCTGACCTCTGCCCTGCCACGTCTAGATCTACCCCTAGACTGGGAATCATAAGAAGGATAAGTCCACCCTTTAGTAGGCCAATTTCTACTAAACTTTGGAGGCTGAACCTGCAAAAAATCTTTAACAGTCTGCATAGACTTAGCCTTGTCTTCCATTTTCTTTAAAACTGCCTCAACAGGAGAACCAAACAAGACATCAGATTGCAAAGGGGCATCCAAAATCCTAGTTTTAACATGGTCAGATAAATTTTGATCCCTCAGCCAGGCATGCCTGCGAAGAACTGACCCAGTGGCAGCCACCCTAGACGAGGCCTGTACAGCATCAAAACCACATTGCAAAGAATGCTTACCCACTTGTTCAGAAACATGAACTAAATCTTGTAACTCTTTACAATCAATACCTTCCGCCAGAGCATCAACCTTAGATTTCAACTGTGAAAGGAGATAATTTTGATATTTCAACATGTGAAACTGGCAATTCAAAGCTCTCATGGCTAAAGTGGAAGAAGTATAAACTTTCTTTCCCCATCTATCCAAGGCCCTGGCCTCTTTATCTGCAGGAACCGGATTCTTGACAACAGAAGCCTTTACACCCTTAGGCCCCTGGCTAACAGTTTCTGGGTCTGCCCTAGGACTCTTAAAAGATACTTATGAGCTTCAGGCACCCTGTAATACCTGTCTGGTTTAACAGGAGCAGGAGGCAAAGAATCAGGATTAAGTGAAGCCTCTGCAAACACATCTTCCACTACATTCAGAACAGGAGGTATAGCTAAAGGCCTATGCTGGGGTAAAAACAAAATTCCCTAAGCCTTTTCCTGGAATCAGAGAAATCCTGACCTTCCCATTTAAAATGCTCTCTCATGGAGTGGAGGGTCTCTGAAAAGAAAAATCCTCAGGAGGAGAAGCAGAAGGAGTAGAATCATCCACATCAGAATCAGAATAATGAGAATACTCCTGCAAGTCTTCAGCCAAGACTCAGACACATCCGAAGCCTGCTCATAATCCCCAACACAGGTTCCATCCTAGGCCTCTTATCAGAAGGGGCATAGAGCCCCTAATTAAAGTAATTAAATCTTCTGCCATTTTAAGCATGTGCTTTTGGGCACAGAACCTGAAGAACTAGGAGTGACACCCACAGAAGCAAAACTAGACCTGCCTCTAGGAGAAGCCTTGGAAGCCGAAGAGAGGGCCTAGACACCTTAGGAAGGGAGGGAGTACAGTTACCTGAGAAGCCCCTACAGCCTGACCTGCCTCCTGGGAGGCCACATCCTGTAAAACACCGTTTCTCCCTGGGACTCCATAGAGGCCTCCGGAACCACCGGTTCCACTGACCTCTAAAGAACCGGCGTCCGGGGGCGACTCCTCTAACCTAGGTTTAACTGCCTTGTCCTTGCGCTTCTTTGAGGAAGCGCCGGAGCATCCGGCGGCATATTGTAATTGCACCGCTTCCCAAAGACCAACCTGGCACAATCCAACCTACGCTTTATAGAGCGTTATTGAACCTAGCACAAAGCGACACCCAACAACGTCGTGCTCAGGTCCCAAACAAGGTATACACAAATTATGGTAATCTCTATGCGGTATCTGTTTCCCACAAGAAATACAGTTATTCACTTTTTCTGACATCCGGTAAACCACTGAGGCAAGAAAAAAACAAAATATTCTAGCGGGTACTTAACCAACTCTGACTTCGGTCTGAAACTCCGAATTCGAAAAATTTCAGAACGCCGAACGGCACTTGCAACACTGCTTCTGTATCGGACCATGCGGCAAAAAAGACTGAGGATATGACGTCGGTCATGCGCATTTGTACCCTGACGTTCTGATGTCAGTCAAATGCGCCTTGACCGACGTCAGCCTTATACTCTGACATTCGGGCCGACCGAGGGACAGCGGACTACCCAAGTGTTAGGACTGCAGCAATGTGAGATGAAGAACATCAGTCTCCTCATCAGTGATTCAATGATAAACATCACCTAAGTGATCCAGAATGTGGCAGAGGATGACCATGCCTACAATGGGAGCATGACTATTTATTTTACAATGGAAGTACAATTATTTTATTTTCATTTAATTTATATTTGCATTCTCCTTTGTCAAATGCAGTAATACATGTCCACAAACATAAATCTGCCCTCATAACGAACATCGGGTCTATATTATATGAACAAAGTTTTATAACTTCGAATACCATATGATCGACACCATATGGCCGAAGTTATAAAACTTTGAATAGTTAAAAAAAAAATAATAAAAATAAAAGAATAAACCCTAAACTAAGGGGTTAGGTTACTTTTTTCCCTTTTTTTAACTATTCGAAGTTTTACAACTTCAACCATATGGTGTCGATCATATGGTATTTGAAGTTATAAAACTTTGTTCATGTAATACAGACCCAGAGTATCACCATTTTACATTTGAGGTCAGAAGTTTCATGCGTTAGTGACTGCTGTACTACTTTGTGTGACATCATTTTATTACATGAATTTTTAGACACTGGATGTGGAGCACTGGAAAGTTTCCTTTGAGTCTTTACTTTATGAACTGCAAGGTCACTTTAAGTATGTGGTTTATTACAAAGGAATGCTGCATGTGGGGAGTGGTAACGTGGGGTTTCCTTTCTCTGTAGCTATATGACAATGGAGGATAGCACAACTATGGGGATTCAGGAGTTGGAGTCAGGTAGGCTTGCTTAACTTGAATTTCTTTTGCTGTCTTCTTTTTTTTTAATGGCTAAGGCCTTTTTATTTAGTCGTTTTAGATGCTTTGAGGTTGAACATTCCATTGTTACAGTCTTATTGTTTCATGGCAGAAAAATGTATTACATGCTGAGTATTCTGCAAGTGTTCTCCAAGAAGCTGTGAACTACCATCTTCATGGAAATACCCAGATTGGAATCAGGCCTGTGACAGGACACTGCTGGAGTCATTCTCTTAGGCAATTTGTGACAAGAATATGCAAGACCCAAGGGCCTTTCTTGGTCACCTTAAGAGGCCTCTTCCTCTTTAAGGCCTGTGCGGGTCCTGAAGAGGAAGGACATGAAATAGCAAGAGTGGTATCACAGATTTTCTACGGAGATGAGGTCTCTCTCCTCCTCAAAAGACCTTCAACCAGGTCCTGGTTCTGCACTTCTCCAAATAAAGAAGGATCCAGGATTTTGTTGCCAAGCTCCTTTGTCAGGGAAGACAACCTCAGCCATGCTATCATGTGCATACACATATCTGAGCCTGTAGCCTCAGTCAAATCCGCAGCAAAGCTGACGTTATAATAGTACATATGGGTACACCAGAGTTTAAGCTGTACACAGACTGTTGTGGGGGGTTCTCCTTGACTAAGGGGGGCTGACTAGCTTTTCCAGAGATCTCCTAATGACAATTAATTGGGTTAGGTGATATAAATAGACTATGGTCCTAAATTCAAAACTTGCTCTGAACTGTAGACTTTCATAGGGTTACAGGTAAATGCTATGCTAATGACCACAACAGCCTTTATAAGCTTAGCCATGCAATCCAACTCAATTGGGCTCCTATGTATCATGTACTTTTATTAGGAGGGTTATCTTAAGAAGTTTCTAGCAGTTACATGTGGGGGAGGGGGCAATATTAGACAAAAGCAGACAGTAATGTCTAAATTATCAGAGATATGGGGGCCAGACTCAGGGTGAATTTCTGATTTCCCATCCACTGGTCATTGCTATACTTAAACAGGGTTAAGGATGGACTCTGCTTCACATGGACTGGAAGCCTGTTCCAGAGAATGGGGATCCTCTGAGACATCTACCACAATCAAAATTTAAATCCTTGGATCTACTGGTTCTGATGCTGATCAAGTCCACCATAGCCTGATCCAAAAATGCCTTGCATGCCAGGCATAGACCACCTCTCAGTAACCTGTAGGCGGTAGAGTATAGAAAAAGAGCTTTGAGATGATTAATAAAGGACAATCTGTTTATACCCTGGATTCTCCTGGTAAGGAACCGTTGTGGGCATTCCAATTATTGCATATGTCTAGTTAGGTACATGCCTAAGGGGGCATTATACTCAATGATGGGTCTGATAAGGGCCAAAAAATGTCACTATGACTTCGTTGGACCTGGCTGGCAACATAGAATGATTTTCTTACTACCTTGGCCACAGAGGTATACGGTATAAAAAGAGCCAAAAAAGCCTTGGCCTCCACGGCCTATTTAGATCCAAAAAAACACAACAGAGTCAGCACTGGTATGCTGTGTGGCCACTCAGGCAGTGAGTTATAACAGGCAGATGTAGGACATCTCCACACTGTCTTGATGACATCCTGAAAGACTGTCTCCAAGGAAGATTAAGGCTCCTCACATTTCAAAACACAGCTAGGTTCTTTTGGGAAGAAATTACAGTGACAAAGCCAATCCAAACTGTTGCTTATATACATGGCAGCATCTCCAAAGGAGAGGTCAATCTCATGGAGCAGTGCACTGGGGAAGTAAGCTCACTCTCCTTTTCTATTTCAAAGACAGCAGTATCAAGACCTTCCAAACTCCCACAAAATCTGAAGAAAGCGCCATGACTCCCCCCTCCCACCTGGGTATGCGCTCATTTATGGGTGAGTGTGATAGACTGGCACCAGAAATCAAGGAATGAAGAACTACCACTGGATCATACACTAGCCAAGGTCAGTGCTAAGACACCTGTGCCAGACATGGTGCACTCCTCGATCTTATTTCCTTCACAGCACATTCCCGAAATGACTTGCTCCCCATGCAGATATACTTTTAATTTTCTCTAGTCAAGAATTCTAGACAAAGCTAAAAAACAACTGGGAGAAGGCATAAAATCAAGGCCAATGCTTAAATATTTCTCCATTTCCCTTAAAAAGTTAAGGTTTGCATCAGCATGTATTTTTGAACAATAAGTCAATAATTAGTACAACATTCTGCCTGATAATACTGACAGATTGACTACAACTCTCATTGATTTACAAGAAAATCAAAAATCAGGGATGTTTTTCAAAATCAGAACAATTGAAAGGTACACTAGCTGGCCTTGGTGATGGTCCCAGAAGCAAAATCTTTAGTTCAAAATGCTCCTTCCTCATCTGAACACCCCCAATTTCCCAACAACCTCCCACTAACCCTCTACCCCCAGTACTCCTCCTTTTCTACTTATCACCAGCAGAGAGAACCCAAAATTATTTTATTAAACTTCAGATCCCCCTCCCACCTCAAATAACTAACTTCCTTGATTCATAATTCTCTGTAAAGAGCATACTACAAAGGCACAGCTCCACCTACGCATTATAAACAATACTTTACACCCTTCATATGGCATATAGTCAATCAGACGAGGATTTGAAAGCACAGCTACTCATAGTTAAAACTTTCTCAGATGATACAAGAATGACACTTGGTCTTGATAAATGTGCAACAGTAACATTTATAACAAGAAAGTTGCAGCACAAAAAAAATGTTAACCTGGGGCAGGATTGTGATACAAAGGAACTTGAATGGTCGGCAATAAAACATGAACAAATGAGAACAAAGCTTCATAACAAATCCAGAAGTCTAAAACTTATACTGAAAACTACTTTGACATCTAGGAATAAAATCCAAGCTATAAATCAATTTGCTCTTCCTGTTCTGACAGCTTTGGTTTGACTGACCGACCTAAAACAGCATTAAATCAGTTGGAAAAGAAAATAAGACAAGTGTTTCTTGCTTATCAAGGGATACATAAAAAACAGTGCATAGCAAGATTATATATCCATCACCCTGAAGGAAATATGGGCCTCCACAAAGCTGACTACATATAAAAATCTGCAGTTGTGGGAGAGCATACATATTTGCTGACCTCATCAGATCCAAACATAGTGAAAGTTCTAAAACATGCAGAAAAGTCTAAGATGGCATTTTTGTTTAATTCAGTGGAAGCATTTCCAAAAAAAAAAAAGACTAGAAATAGACAGGAATCAGGCAGCCAAAAGCAATAATATAAGGAAAAGGATCAGAACAAAAAGGAAGGAAAGTGGAAAGCCCACAAGTATAGTGGCAAGTATGGAAAACTCCTAGAACAACCAGATGTTGACCATGATTTGATGCATGAATGGTTAAGGAAAGGTGAATTTAAACAAAAAAATTACAGGCTAATAATGGTGGTCAATACCACTGGTCTGAGTACACAATGGTTTACAAAAGTCTACTGAAAAGTGGGAGAAACAGACAAATGCAGGTTCTGTTAAACAGAACTGAAAACAGTCAAATATCGTGTTGCAGGGTTCAATACACTCATAGCTGATGGTCTGTGTACTGAAATGTACAGCAACATGGCAAGACTTGTGCAATGGCGAGTGTGCAAATACTAGAATACAAAAGTAGCTCAGAAACATTGGAACATGAACTATAAAGTATTACTGATGATGTTCGGATCACAGGGAACCACCCAATACCAACAGCTGAGAAAACAGATGCAACAAAATCAAATACAGTACTGCTAGAAATCATCATTGAAATTGCTACACCCAACAACTAGTGTCTTTGGTATTGGGAGACACAAGTCTTAAAATACCAAGATTTGGGAGCAGAAATGAAATTAATATGGAAGAAAGACATCCAAACAGTTTTAACCGTAGTAGGAGCAACAAGACTAATAAAAAAATAATTTACGATCATACTTAAATCCATCCATCTATCCTCAACACCTTTTCCCATTTTGCCATGGGGTCGGTGTGTCACTTCAACAGTGACAAATCATCTCAATCCAAGGTTTACACCGTCGGGTGGGTAGCCCTGCCGTGGTAGTTCATTCGTACCACACACTCGCACCTACGGCCAATTTAGAGTGCCCAATCCACCTACTGCATGTCTTTGGAATGTGGGAGGAAACCGGAGCACCTGGAGGAAACCCATGTGATTGCAGGGAGGACATGCAAACTCTGCACAGAAGGCACCCCAGCCAAGAATCGAACCAGAGAACCTCATCGCTAACTGCTGCAACACCATGGCTGCCCTATCGTACTTAAATGTGCTACCAATATATGTAACTTCACCTTATTCATTAGTTGTCCTGGCACTGGAGATGTTTTTTTAAAATATATATTTTTATGTGCACAGGAGCAGGAGGAACTTTGTACAACTTCTTTCCTTGTATTAGGAACTTTGTTGAGATCGATGGATTCCATACTGAATTGTTTACTGAAAATTTATGCAATCCAAGATGGGATGACTGACTTCAGTTGTTTCACTTCTAGTCTGGTATGACAAATGAGGATTTTCAGGTATTCTTCACTTCTCAAAAGGAACAAAGTAGATCTAAAGAAAGTGCTGTTAATTCAATTAATAACTCTTAAATTAAAGAGGTAACTGATGTGTCGACTTCTTTGGGCCTACAAATCAGCTGAAAAAACTCCAAAAGGACAGAGTTCTCATACAACCAAATGTGATTAATCCTGATGAGACTTTTTTTAAACAAGCACTGCGTCTAATTCAACAAACTGAATCCATGTTGCCTGTTATGTCCCTAATAAATATGTATGACCTGCAAATGCTAAAATTTGAGGCTGATGCTAATTGATCGTTGAATATATTAGCAGAATACCAACATAATGGAGAGTATGAAACTCATTTAAACAAATATATGACTGTTATGTCGGATATGGAAAATTCGTTTAAAACAAAGAATGGTCAAAGGTATGAAAGAAATGTGCAGGATTACAGTTCCAACAGACAATTTACTTGGCATCAGCATAAAAAGTTAGTTTGGTTTAATAACAAATTTGGTTCTCAATGGGGAAAGAAGAGTAATACACACAAATAGGAAAGACAGACAGGTGCACTCCCATATGCTACAGTAAAACAGTCCAATTTATCAAAGGTGGGAAACACCGATAAAGTCATAATAGCTACACACATGGATGGGGACTGGGAATAATAACTGTTACCTGTTAAAGAATAAATATGGAAGGGTCTTCCTCCCTTTAACAAGAATCAGAGAGGAGGGGGAAAAAACAGGAATAAAAAAAAGATACTTATCAAATGGTAGAGCAACTAATGACTGCCAACAAACAGATTACAGGATACCAGCTTCTGACCTGGTGCATAATATTTTATATGTTTATCTTACAACACACGAGTTGTCTCATTTGACAAAGTTTAAATTTTGTACACTGCTTCAGAGTGTCTGAACATCAGTTTAGTACTGACATTAACGTGTTTTGAAGGAAAATCAACTTGTAGCTGTTTTTAAGAAACCAGAAGTAATAAATACCATAGATACAAAAGCTGAAGTATAAAAATACAGAACTCACCTTTAACCCACGTACTAGTAAAACAATTTTTAATAAATGGTGTTACCGATTTTAATGGCTTATGTAATTCACGTATCAGAATAGATATTATGATAATCTTCATACAAATGATCAAGAGTTTACAATCAAGTAATAATAAAAGCAGCTGATAAGGGTAGTAAGGTGGTTGTTTGGAATATAGCTGATTATCAGGACTGTTAGAAGCATTTGTTTAGTGCACAATTTTACAACAAATTATTATTGGATCCAGCTAAGAATTTTAAACAAAAAAATTATGCATTTTTGCAAATGGCTATTCAGGAAGGCATAATTTCTGATAAGACTGTGTTTACTGGAATAGGTGGGGTCTCTAACTGAACCCTTGTCAGACTTTTTAGTACAGTATTTGGCCCCTTTACAGGATGTTATAAAAGGGGTCTATATCAGCATAACAAATGCTGAAAACGCTGAATGCAATTTCATCGAACTGAAATGTTCAAAATCTCAAAAGAGCAAACTGACAGAACATCGATTTCTTTCCCAGGGAAAGAAATCGGTGTTCCGTGCAAAAAAAAAAAAAAAAAATTTTTTTTAATACTTTAAACACCAACACACCCTCCTACTTAAATAGAGCAACTCCGAGATCACACCACAGAAGAGGAAATAGCAAACTTCGATGATGGCCCAACAATTTCTTTCTCTGGGAAAGAACTCGATATTCCATCAGTTCGCTCTTCTGACACTTCGAACATTTCAATTTGATGAAATTATATTCGGCATTTTCAACATTCTAAATGTTGACAGGAACCCATTATAAAAGCAAGAAACGAAGACACTACCAAGTTTATCCAGCTGATGGAAACTACACAAAATGAAAGGTGGCTGGTTGATGTGTAGTTTGTATCTCTTTACATCAGCATACCTCACTATCTTGGCCCTGAAGTGTTACAATACTGGATAAACAAAACTAACATATACAGAAATGGTTTTAATACATTTTTGTTATGCTTAACTGAACATGTTCTAACTAAAAAGTTTTTCACCATGGGAATGAATGCTATTTACAAGTGCAAGGAACAGTTATGAATGCTTCCTTTGCCCCAATTAATTCTGACTTGCTCAAGGTGTATTTAGAAGAACTACTGATTTATGATGTTAGCCAGAATATATTTTTAGAATCAGTGGACATGTGGCATAGCTATATGGGTGACTGCTGGGTTATTTGGAGACTGGAGATTTCTCAGCTTCATGAATTTGTTCAATATCTATATAAAAACCAATGGGGCAAACAGTTCACATTACAGGTGCATGTTTTCTATATCATTTTTAAATGTATGGATTACTAGGCTATCGGATGGTACTGTCAAGCACCTAATCGCTTAGGATGCCCTTTCATAGCCATTACCTGCTTAAGCAGAGAGCGGTCACCCTACGTTTGTGACTAAAACATACCCAGGTCGCAGTTTTTAAAACTGGGAAGAATATGTTCAAATGAGATGGGCTGTCAAGTCCAAGGCTGGTGAACTTACTGACATATTTGCTCAGAGGGGATATAATAAAGAATTTAGTAAACAAGTTTAAGTATTTATAGTTGTTAGATAGAAAATCACTACTACCTTATAGACAGCACATGCAGTGGACTAATTCATGTCTGTTATTAATTACCACCCAGGAGATAATGTTAGCATGTTTATGGGTATAACAGGTAGACAATAGGATACTTAGGTGACAATGAAGTTAGAACATCAGTGAACAGTAACTGTGAATCTGCTTTCAGGAAACAATCTGGCTACTTTGCCAAATTTCAAAAGAAATACATTTACTTACCAGTACAAACAAATTTAGATAACTTTATATTAAGAGGTTGTTTCCCTTGTAGTAGCTGCTTATTTTGCAAGTTTATTATTAAAAATACAGAAATGCCATCAGCTAACAAACACTGTGAAGTTAAACAATTGATCACTTAGAAAAATGAATGGGTGATTTAAATGGATGTGCATTATTGTTGACATTTTATGTAGGCAAACATCTAGGAAGTTAAAGGCAAGGATGGCTGAACATTTCAGTTACATCAGGGTTGGCCATGAGACTAATGCTTTATGTAAGCTTACTTTAAGACATTCTGGGGCAAAATTCGTGATTATAGGACTGGAAAGTTTACTGAAGGGTGCGATTAATAAAACAGGCTGGCAGAATTTGTAATCTAAAAGAAGATCAATGGATTATCAGCCTAGATACATTATGTTCCACAAGGTTAAAATGAATATTTTTTAATATGTATGTTTGTGTCCATCCAAAAAGGCACAGCAGTAGATTAACCTCTATGGCCATACCACCCTAAATGTACTTGACCTTGTTTGAACTCAGAACCTAGGCAGGATCAGGCCTGGTAAGCATTTGGATGGGAAACTGTGTAGGATAGGGGACCCAGAGTGCACCATTTTCACAGTGATGAACAATTTCTGATTTTGTACTTTGAAGATGCATGTTCTTTAAATGATCACTAGATGTCAGCATTTGTTTTTCCACTATGAAACACATACACAGTTCTATCAGCACAGATTAAATTTTCTGTCCCTGCCCGTACTGAATGTATACACCTGATTCTGGGTGTTTACATTTTTCTGCATGATCATGTGACTTTTTAATGAAAATATGTGTGTGTGTGTGTGTGTGTGTGTGTGTGTGTGTGTGTGTGTGTGTGTGTGTGAGTGCTCGTACGCAAGTGTCTGTATGTGTTAGAGACCCCTTATGGGCTAACTACTTATACTGATGAAGGCTACTGGTTTATCTGGATGGCATTTTGGGGGATATGGAATTCTCACTGCCTCAATTAAAATGCTGAAAAATCATTCCCATCATGTTATTCATTAATTTTCTCAATGCTGAAGGTTTTTTTATTCAGAATTTATACAAATTTTGTAACATTTACTAGAGTCAAATTTTACCTTCACAGGTCAACAATGCCAGTCACGGGCAAATGTTGAATCAATTGGAAGCCAGTGAATACTGCCACATCGTACAATAAAAGTCCTTTGGGGCCTGCAGATAAAAGTCATAACTGTAGCCATCCCTTTCCAGGCAAAGCTACTGCAGTTCTGGCCACAGAACTGTGGCTACCTATTAACTTAAGGCTTTATGAGATCTTCCAGTCAGTATTCAACTGGAGGCAGGAGAACAAAGAACGGCTCTTTCAAAGGAGGCAAACAATCTGCACCTTGTCAGACACTGAAGGTTCTTACCAGTTTTGTTTAACATGGGTGTGACTGGAGCATGTGATATGATCACACACTGCTAGAAGAAACATCTAAAGTAACAGCACTTACTGAATGGAAGGCACAAGGCAATTTGTTTCTGGTAATTCCTCACCGAGTCCTAGCCCATTATATCAAGGAATGTCTCAGGATTAACTAGTTCACCTTTTCTCTAACACTGTATATGTACTTGCTGGGATAAATGTAACACAGTATCTCTCTACTACTTTGTCTTTATGCCAGTGACACACAGACATCTATTCGTTCTTATTTTCTTGGTGTACAGAATTCTGCTCAAAGAACGAGTTCCTCTGTAACGGACATCCTTGACTATGTAGAGCATCAGTGACCACAGGGGTTAACAGAAATGACATAAGGTCAGTTAACATAGGCCATCCACCTGTTAAAACATCATTTAACTTGAATATGAATGAGTGTATCTGAAAGGAGCACAGCAGGTGTGGAACATAGAGGTGGCTGTTCTTTGCAACTTATGGCCTGCTTAGCGGACTGCCAACTTACTAAGGCACATCCCTAAAACAACTATCCTACATCCAGAATTTGGTACTGCCCACAGATTTTCCATCACTGATGAACGACATCTTCCCTTCATGACTACTGCATCACGCTTGACTCATAGGCAAGTGAGAACCCATCTTCAGTAATTCCAGTTGGTGTGGAATTCTGCTACCCACCTCTTGACAGACAGCAGCCACGTCACTCCAGTTCTGAGGAACACTGTTTAAATTACTGAAAGAACTGAAATTAAGCAAAAACATAGGAAACAACTAGAACAATATGAAAAACAGTTCTGTGAAGCTGAAAGCTAGAGTAATACAGAATAGGTAATGTGGGAGCTCTGCTCCATCCCCATTACGTATTAACAAATTTGAGGTCATGCCACAACTGAAAAAAGCAATAATTAATAAAGTGAATACTCATTATGCACATAAAAAATTCAAAAAGGAATCACATCAAATACTTCAAAATGCCCACTTTCTATGCAGCATATCAAACAAGAGTGTAACCAGGCATACTCAATGTACCTTACAGACAAAGATGTTATGTCTTACCCTAACGTTCCATCTGTATTGCTGATCCTCGTTCAAGTCATTACGCCTGGCTTATCGGTTCCGATCTCGGAACCGAGACAGCCGTCTTCCAAGCTCGCGACAGCCACAAACTCTTGAGCTAAACTCTTACCCACAATTCCCCTCTCCCTGTTACCTCAGATTGAGTTTGCAAGTCAAAGGAAGTAGAGGCTACCTCTGGTCAAAGGACCTAATGGAACCGGATGATGAGATCCACTATAAGCCTCAGGAGGGGGAAGGATGGAGGGTCGTAATGACTGAATGAGGATCAACAATACAGATGGAACGTTATGGTAAGACATAACTTCTTTATCTAATATTGTTAATCCTCGTTCATTCCTTATGCTTGGGACAGAGTCTCCAGCTACCTTTATTCCTGGGACGCTCTCATGGAAAGACATTCCTGAGCACCACTGAACCAAAGGACGCTCTTCTTCTGGAGGCCAAATCCAATTTATAATGGCTGATGAAGGTATGAGGTCTAGCCCAAGCTCAGGAAAAGAAGCTCTAGCATGGAAGGCAGCAGAAGTTGCGACCGACCTAGTGGAATGAGCCCTAACGGCTGCCGTCAGAAGGATACCATGAATTTTGTAAATAAATCTTACACATTCTTTTAACCATTTAGCCAATGTGACCTTAGAAACAGCTCATTCAAGTCTAGGACCAGAATAGGCCAGGAATAGCTGTTCTGATTTGTGAAAAGCCTTAGTTCTTCCCAGATAGAAACTAAGTTGCCTGTGAATGTCAAGGGTATGCAGACAATAGTCTCCACCGTTAGAATGATTGGAAAAGAAAACTGGCAATTCAATTGATTGGTTAATGGACATTTCAGAGATCACTTTTGGCAGGAAGAAAGGATTAGTTCTCAATGACTATCTTTATGAAAGATTAAGTAAGGCCGTTTGATGCATAAAGCTTGAAGTTCAGAGATATGTCTGGCAGAAGTAATGGCGACCAAGAACAAAGTTTTCCAAGAAAGAAACTTGAGGTCGCATGAAAAAGCTGGTTCAAAAGGAGATGTAGTCAAAGCTTGCAGGACTAAAGACAGATCCCATGGCTGGCTAGGTTCTCTAAAAGGGGGTTTCAAATGATTTACGTCTTTTAGAAAAGTCTTGCATAATTTGTGTGACATAAGAGAAGAGTCACGAACACCACTGTGAAAATTAGATATCGTGGCCAAATGAACTCGAATGGTAGTAGCAGATCAGATTGGAATAAATTTGGACAGGTACTCCAATACAACCGGCACTGGTGCTGAAAAAGGGTCTATCCATTTTTCCTTCAGCCAAATGGTAAACCTTTTCCACTTGCTGAGATAAGTAGTTCTGGTGGAAGACTTATGAGATGCAATAAGAATGTCACGTACTGGGGAAGAAAGATCAGTCTGCCTGGCAATCACTGGAAGTGGAGGAGCCAAATTGTGAGCTTCAGGCTGTTCAGGTTGGGGTGAATCAGGTTCTGCAGATGGGAGATCAAATCCAGAGTTAGACTGAGAATCCATGGTTGATCTAGCAGATGAGGCCATTAGAAGGGGAACCAAAATAGAGTTGCTAGATGCGATAGGGTAAGAGATAACTATTTAACAAATTAGAACAAAGAAACCCTGCAATACGATAATGCATTATCAAAAACGTTTTATTTAGCTCAAGAGAAGTGGCCTGACACGACTGAATGGCGATGCAGCAAACGAAATCTGAGGTAACAGGGAGAGGGGAATTGTGGCTAAGAATTTAGCTCAAGAGTTTGTGGCTGTCGCGAGCTTGGAAGATGGCCAGCTCGGTTCCGAGGTCGGAACCGATAACCCAGGTGTAAGGAATGAACTAGGATTAACAATATCAGATTATATTTTACTTTGTATCTTTCAGAAACATTGCAACTTTTTTCAGGCTATATTATAACTACCACCGTCAAAAGTGATGTTTCTAACAGGTACATAACTTGCTCACTGCGAGAATTGCTAACCTAACATTTTGTGTACATTCATTAACTGTTGTGGAGCATCGTTTTGAAATGTGTCCATTTTTAAATACCTTGTGAATTGGGGGTAGTAAAATGAATGTGTGTACAAAATGGAATTTTCTGTCTACACCGCCTGATACCACATGTGATAAATACCTGGAAAATACAAAAGACAGGCAAAGTATTGCACTGCTGAACTAGAAACTACTCGTATAACCTAAGGGTTCTACCTGACTTCGTCGACAGCGCAGAAGACCGACATCGGAATCCGGAGCTCCAGAAGATCGAAAGTGAAGAAGACCGACGGGAATCGCGAGTGGCAGAACATCGACAATGCAGAAGACCGACACGACGGATGACAACACCAACGCCGAGGATGCCGACATGGGGAAAGGCTGTGTGAGTATGCGGTAGTGACGGACGTTAGGGTGCGAGGCAGGTAAGTGTGGAGATTGACGGTCTGTGGGGATAGGGGTGGGTTAAGTGAGTTAGGGTTAGGGGCGTTTATAGGGGTGGGTTAAGTGAGTTAGGGTTAGGGGTGGGTTAAGTGAGTTAGGGTTAGGGAAGCGGGTAGGTAAGTGTGCGATAGTGACGGACCTTAGGGTTAGGGTAAGGTTTAGTGTGGGCTTGTAAGGATTTTGGTGCTTGTGTGTGTGTGTGGTTTGTGGAATGGGGATGTGTTTTGTTTTTAATTGTTATTGTGGTGTGTGCAGTGTATGGGGTTTCGTGTTTGTGTACCGTCGGTTATTTCGTTGTCGGTTATGTGTGGTTTCGTGTTTCTGGACTGTCGAATATGTGGTGTCGGTGATGTGGTTGTCGGTGTTGTGTGGTTTCGACTATGTCAGGTAGAACCAACCTAAGACATGTCAATGCACTCCCAACTGCACTAATGTCACTAACCACTCTCCTAGGTCATCCATCTGCTCACATACATGCATTCATTGATACAACAGATTTGTGAAAAACAGTATATAGATCAAGAAATTTTGATCTGTTTGGAAAAAGAAGCATCTGAGGAAGTACAAAAATATAAACAAAATTTAGAGATACTTGAAAAGTGTAAAAAAGAAATATGGACATGGGAAAAAAAAAGATTTGATATGGTGCAATATTTCTGCAAAGCAATTAATCAATATAAAAAGGATAGCCCCAAAGATTTTTGAAGAGAAATATAGGCAAAGGCATCCAGACATGGAAAACTTCACAATAGAAAAAGATCACAAAGATGGAATGCAGAAAAGAAGACTAGTAAAGTAGAAGTTAAAAAAAAACAGAAGTTGACGTTATGGAGTGCCTGCGAAGTGGCAAGTCCCCAAGGTAAGGAGAAACAGGAAGATCAGGAGACATCTGAAGAAGAAATATGGACATGGGAAAGAAAGAGAGATTTAATATGGTTTATTATTTATGCAAAGGAAAAAGCAAAATTATCCAATGCAAAAAGAGTAGCACCAAAGATATTTGAAGAGAAATGCAGCCAAAGTAACCTGGACATGGAAAACTTTGCAATACAAAAAACAAGAAGACAGAGGAAAGGTAGAGAAGGAGATTACTAATAGAGATATGGAGTACCTGCAAAGTGAGGGATTCAGGGTATAAAATCAAATGCAGAAAGCACCACAACAGGATAGAGCAATGGATATCCAAATTAAGGGGCAACCAGTAAAACAGGAAGCAATTGGTCAGGTGCCATATCAAGATATTCTGGAACCTTCCACAAGAAACCAGTATAAATGTTCACTTGGAGCTAGACAACAAGAAAAGGAACAGGAAACTGTGGAAACTCTGATGCAGTCAGTGTTCAGTGATAGGCTAGTTAGTTCCCATATGACAAAGCAACGGATGGCACAAGATGAAATTGAAGAGAAGGTGCCACAGGAAGATGCTATAGAACTTTCCACAGAATGCCCACAGGAAATGGAAAACAAGGGATATGCCCTCAGTTTGGAAGAAAATGAGCTAAGAGAAGAGTTGCTTGATTTAATAGACATGGATATATTAAGATCAATAAGAGAAATAGACTGCAGAAGGTCAATAAAACCCCAACAAATGAATGCAGTAATTAGGACTGTTCATAGAGATCTGTGCGATATAACAGAAGTAAACAGGATATATTAATGTGCTGCTAAACTAATAACTGATAAAGTTCTTCCACAAGAACACAGGGTAGCGAGGGAAAGGAAGGGGAGAAATCTAATACCATCATGGAAACATCTTCTTCTTCTTCTTTCGGCTTTTTCCCGGTTAGAATACAGCGGATCACCTTGTCCACATTGAATGGCAGTGGAGTTTTACGGTGTCGAGTTGCCAGCCGCACCCAACCTTCCACAGAAGGCACACTCCTGCACACCTAGGGCCAATTTAGAGTGTCCAATCCACCTGCAGCATGTCTTTGGGATGTGGGAGGAAACCGGAGCACCCGGAGGGAACCCACGCGACCACAGGGAGGACATGCAGACTCCGCACAGAAGGCACCCCAGCCGAGGATCGAACCGGAGAACCTCTTGCTGTGAGGCAGCAATGCTAACCACTGCACCACCGTGGCCGCCCCACCATCATGGAAACATCAAATAGAGAAAATTATAAAGCAATTAGCACAAGAAGTGTCACTGTTAGAAGACTATATAACAGGGAATAAATCAGCAAAAATACTAAAAGATAGATGTGATAAAAGCAATGCGCACTATTAAAAAAGATTAGGATCTATCATGCACTATCGCAAATAACCTACAAATTTCAGCACAGGCAGAAAAAACTTAGAAGATATACAAATATAAAGGAAAAGTACAAAATACGCAATTTATTGATGACCCAAAAAAGTTTTATAGAGAAGTGGGAAACAAGGTAAAAGGAATTGAAAGACTGCCAAAAAAGAGGAAACAGATACATTTTGGAGAAGTATTTATAAAGATCCTGTGGAATATAAAGATGCTAAATGGGCAGAAAAAGTAAAAGAAAGAAAAAAGTTTAAAGGTGCAGGACATATGAAATGGGATGAAGTAACAGCCAGAGAGATTGAAACAAAGTTAAGAAAAGCCTCTATAATTGGAAATCTCAAGGCCAAGATGCAGTACCTAATTTTTGGTTAAAAATATTAACATCTTTGCACAAAGAGTTAGCCATGGGCAAGAACTATTTATATGTGCACCCCAAACAGACATCAACCTGGCTAACAGGCAAAACAATGCTCCTACTTAAGAGTGAACCTGCAAGCTACCCTAAAACGTTTAGACCAATAACTTGCTTTCCGACGACATATAAACTTTACATGGGAATTGATGCTGACAGAGTTTATAGTCATTTAGAAAACTCAATTATGGCGGTAGAACAAAAGGGCAATAAAAGAACGTCATATGAAACAAAGGATAATTTGTTGTTAAATAGAGTCATACTGGAGTATCCCACATTCATGGATAAAAGAGTGCTTAAAAATGTACAAGATACACCCCTACACTGGTCAACTACATTACAGTGACCATGAAACAGTGGCAGACCACTTTGAAATTAAGGCATGATAAAGGACAATTATCATCCAAGGGATAAAAATTCAAAAGGGGATATTCCAGTGTGACTGTCACTGTTGCTATTCTGCCTTGCCATAAGCTGTTTACTTAACAGCTTAGGCCAAGGCTACAACATGGCTCCTAGAAAATAAAAAAGTACAAAGACTTCTCATTTTCTCTTTGTCAATGATTTAAAACTGAACAGCTCATCAGATGAGGAAATAAAAGCACAGCTGCAGGTTGTCAAAACTTTTTAGATGATACAAGATTATTATTTCCAGGAATGTGTTCAGAATAGATAGATCCAGTAATGGTCTCCAGGTCTTGTCCTTTCTGGGTACCAAGAACAGTCGAGTAAAATACTTGTCCCTGCTCTTGCTCTGGTACTTGTTGAACGGCCCCCATGTCCATGAGGGATGAGACTTGTTTTTGTGCCTCTGCCCATTGATTTTTTGGCAGATCTGGCCAGCTGCTTGCCTTTGGCAGGGTATGGAAATGGTACTTGTACCCTTGTGACACAATATTTAGAACCCACTTGTCCTGAGTTATAATGTGCCAATTTTGAGAAAGTGCTAATTTCCCCCCTAAGGGTGCTGCCAGCAGATAAGTGCTTGGTGCTGGCAGGGGGAAGTCATTGGGACGGTTTCCTATATGGTTGTGATTTGTCTTCTCCAACTCTGGAGGAAGAAGCACCCCATTGCTTTGACCTGTAGGAACCTTGCACCTGGGATCTGCCTCTAGGGTATCTGGATCTGCCCCTTTGAGGTCTGTCTGACACAGGAAAGGAGCAATTATTTGTAGGCCAGTGTCTGCTAAACCTAGGTGGTTGTATTTGTAAAAAATCTTTGACAGTTTGCACAGATTTACCTTTGTCCTCCATTTTCTTTAACACCTCCTCTGCCTTAACACCAAACAAAGTATCATGCTGTAAAGGTGCATCCAATAATTTAACCTTGACATGACCAGGCAGATTTTGTTCCTTTAACCAAGCATGCCTCCTAATTACAGAACTGTAACTGTGGACCTGCAGGAGGCCTCCAAAGAATCAAAACCACATTGCAAAGTATGCTTTCCAACTTGTTCAGCTGCATGCAATAAATCCTGCATTTCCTTGTTTTCTGCACATTCAGAGTTTAATAACATTTTCTGTTTAAGCAATGCCATGACATGTTGCTGATATTTAAGCATATGAAACTGACAGTTTAAGGCCCTTATAGCCAAGGTAGCAAATGTGTAAACCTTTTTTCCCCATCTATCCAGTGCCCTAGAATCTCTGTCAGAGGGGGTAAGGTTTTTTGCAGCGGAAGCCTTAACTCCTTTGGGACCCTGTGAAATAGTTTCCGGGTCTGCAGCAGGGTTTTTAAAAAGGAATTTATGAGAGTCAGTGACCCTGTAATATCTGTCAAACTTAACAGGAGCTGGACGTAAGGAGTCAGGGGTAAGACTAGACTTCGAAAACACATCATCTACAATACCTAACACAGGTGGGATGGCTAGTGGCCTGTGTTGGGGTAGTAAAAGGAAATCCCTGAGCCTCTTTTTAGATTCTGAGAAATCTTGGCTCTCCCAGTGGAAATGCTCCCTCATGGTATGCAAGGATGCCCCAAAAGAATAGTCCTCTGGAGGACAAGCTGAATGGATTCTTCAGCATCAGAATCCTCATGGGGGGGAAGAGAATATTCCTGATCAGAAGAGGAATCAGAAGAAATAGGAACCTGATCTGAAGATTCATAGTCAGTCTCTTGCCTAGGCCTTTTATCAGGAGGGGGATGGGAACCCCTGATCAAGGTAATTAAGTCTTCGGCCATTTTGAGCATCTGTTTTTTGGGCATAGAGGCCTGTCCACGTGGCTCTTGAGTTTGTTTCTTTGCTTTAGAAGGTGCTTTAGTCTTTGCCTTTGAAGCAGAGGTTGGTTTAATGTAAACTGAATGCACCCTCAGAAGCCGGTGCCTGCTCAGCGGCTCCGGACCCATCTGAAGGAATAGTATCCGAGGCTCCAATACCTTGAGTTTCCAGCGGCATGGCCGACTCCACGTGGGAGTCGGCAGCGGCCTGCGACTCTAAAGTAGCGGGTGTCAGGGGCTGCAGAAGCGCCTCACTGAGAGCTGGCGACTGGCTTAGGAGAAGCTTAGTTGTTGGTTTTGGGCCTTGGTTGTCTACCTCTTTCCTTTTCTTTGCGTTTTTTGTGAACTCCGGTAGTCGGATGGCTATCCGACGACATTTCTGGATAATTAAACCGGCATCCAAAATAGTTTAAAGCAAAATCATACAGACGCTTAATACTGCGTTGGTTAAATCTAGCACAAAACCGACAACCAGCAACATTGTGATCAGGGCCTAGGCATGGAATGCAGTAAGAATGAAAGTCCTTATGAGGTATTTGCTTTCCACAAGAAATAAAATTAACTTTTTCTGACATCGGTCTGGAGCAAGAAAAAAGTTTCCCCAACAGGGTACTCAGCTTTATCGAAGACTTTGGATCTGAAACTCGAACACGAAAATCTCAGGAGTCGGCCGACCGGCACTTGTGAACTGCTTCTGCTTCGGGCACCGCGCTGCAAGAAAGACTAAAGAAAATGGCGTCTGCCGCATCTTTTATACCCCTGACGACCTGACGTCAGGGAAGGGGTGACAGCTGCCAACGCAGGACCCAAGACTTTGGAATTCAGGCCGACTGAGGGCAACCTGCCAGCAGGATTACCCAAATGTAATGACTGCAACAGTGAAACACGAAGAACATCTGTGTCATCTCATCAAAATAGTATAAGCAAATCAGACATTAGTATTACTACACTAGACCTAGTAATGAATTCAGCTTTAGATAGCAAACATTAGATAAAGATTTCTTAAATTCATAATTAATAGGATCCTGTTACTATTTAGAAGTATTTCTTTTAAAAAAAGTATACAGTCATGCACAACATATTTATATTCTGCAAATACAGACCTGGGAGAACTAAGAATAATGAGATCTCCTTGCTTTCCAACCTCCAGGGAGCCATGCATATCAGACTTTCCAAGAGAGAATGCTGCATTTATGGTCGCAGCTGCTAAGGCTTCATTCATTGTCATTTTCATATTTACACAGGCCATGTGCATAACAATTGCCTAAAAAAAAAATCAGTAAAAGCATGAAAATACCATTATCCTAAATACAAACAAAATAATGTATTTTACAGTACATACAGCCAGACGGTTACAGCACATTTTAATATTTACTTTACTACAGGCAAGGGAGTAAGAGCAATGCTGTATGCATTAAACTCCCTAAATCTCTCACATTCTCAAAGGTGGAACTCCTGTGAAATGTGCTAACATTTCCGGAGCAGTAAGTGTCAGTCTAGTGAAAGAAGAAAATAAGATATTGAAGACTACATGTCAACACACTGCATCAGCAGTATACTTAATTTTTGACTACTGTATTAGCTGTTTGCTCAAGATACAGGTGACTATAACCACTATGCTGTTCTTTTACTTTATTTACTCTTGCATAAATGGGCGTGCCTTCGTTGAAGGTTGGGCGTCGAGCTGGCACCCTGGCATTTCATAAAAATCTACTGCCAATCATTAGCGGACCAGAGTTCTGCTGTGGCGACCCCTTACCAGGAAAAAGCCGAAAGACAAACAACAACAACAACTCTTGGTTTTGAAATCTTTTAATTTCAATTTTTATAACACAGCTTAGCAATGCCATTTAAATGCTTTAATAAAGTTGAATCTGAAATCATACTAGAAACAAGTCATTTTCAGTAGGCTGAAGTAATAGCTCATTTTAGCTGCCTAATACATTAAACAGTCAGCTCTGGGCAAACCACTGGTGGCTGTAAGAAAATGAACCTCACCATAAGTCCAAGACCAGAACAGCAAGTTCCTTCTATTATAAAGGAGGCTGATGTACCCTTAAACCCCATCCCGGCACCTACTACTCACTTTTTAAAGATGGAGAGTGGGGGTTGCTGGTGCAAGCCTCGCCCAACTTACAAAAAAAAAAGCTAACAAAGTTAGGTGTCCCTTAAAGTTTCCAGAGAGTTGATAAAATGATGTGGCAGCTATCAGACTGCACTGTCAGCAAAACATTCTGCCAACTATGCAGAAAAACTAGCAAGGTCCACGGTTTTCCATGCCCCACCCCCCCAAAAAAAAAAGACAATGAAGGTGACAGTCTTTTCTAGAGACTAAATGTCTAAATGACTAAGCAACATACTGACAAACACTCAAAATAAAAAAGAAAACTGAAGATATCACTTAAGGAAAAACTAAGCTACAGGTATGTAATGCAGCAAGCTTTATGAGAAAATGTGGATGAAATTGTAGTTAATTTTTTCTCCTAATAATCAGGTGGATAAATGGGTCTATAAACTTTCTTCAACCAAGACATGGAAAGAAAATTTTGTATAAATTGAAAGGCACAGCACAGCCTCCATCCATGCTTTATAAGTAGTATCAGACTCCTATACTGACCCAGTGAAGAGCAGTTACCATCCAGGGAGTTTACTAGACAAGTAGCTTGCCAGGCCTATCTTCTGTATCACACATACATAGACACACCCAGCTAAGAGGGAAGTCAAAGTCACCACTTCCCTTACCGGGTCTACTTCACTATGTCGAAAGCAGACAATATCGAAGCTGATATCGTCGGCACCACAACATCGAAAGCGCAGAACATCGTGCAGGTAAATGGAAATCTCCGTAGGGGGAGATTTCCATTTACCTCAATGTAGTGCGGTCTCGGAGTTGGAATATTTAAGTGGGGTGGGAGGTGGGGGTGCAGGGGTGCTTGCCCCCCTGCCTACGCTAGTTAGTTTTTATTTTTTATTTATTTTTTTTAAACGTCATTTAATGTTTTATTACATCGATCACTAGAGGTTGACCTTTAGTGATTCGATGTAGCAAGATTTCGATAACGTAATATAGACACTCCCTTACCACATATGTTTTTGGAAGAAAACAGGAGAACCCAGAGAAAACCACTGTGAACACAGGAAGGACATTCAGACTCGACACACAATATACCCCAGCAGAGAGAAAAACTGGAGAACCCCATGCTGTGAGGTAACAATGCCAATCACTACCACTCATAGCACAGCACAAAATAAACTGAAAATATACCACAGCACAAGCAAGAGACATCAGTAAGAAGAAAAAGTACAGTTTTGTACCTACCATAAATGTAGATGTTCGAAGATCCACATTGCTGCAGTCATAACTTATGGGTAGTCCGCTGTCCTCGGTCGGCCCGAATACCAAAGTATTAGGCTGACGTCGGTCATGGGCGCTCAGATCTGACGTCAGAGCGTCAAGGTATTAAAGCGCATGACCGACGTCATATCCTCATTCTTTTCTTGCCCCAGATGTCAGAAGGCCCTAAAAAGAAAGGCCACAGCCAAAAATAGAATACCTCCCAAAAGCCATGTACAAATAACAGCTACAACCCAAACCATACAACCATTCCAAACTACAGAGGGAAGGAGGGAGGGTAGATTGGACTGCAGCAATGTGGATCTTCGAACATCTACATTTATGGTAGGTACAAAACTGTACTATGTTCTTCATCTCACATTGCTGCAGTCATAACTTATGGGTAGAATCCCAAAGCAGAGGTAAAGGGAGGCTGGCAAAATCATAAAGCATTGGGAGCTGCCAAAATGCCCTGTAAGACTGCAGTGGCAAATCCAGCCCTAGATTTGGAATAAAGAGGAAGATGGTAATGTTTAGAAAAAGTGTGCACTGAACTCCAAGTAGCTGCTTCCAAAATATCTTTAGTAGCTACCCCCCTTAAAAAAGCAGTAGAAGTGGCAGTAGCCCTAGTGGAGTGAGGTCTGATTCCAGCCGGAATCTCCTTACCATGATGAGAACAACAAAAAGCAATACAAAGGCCAATCCACTTAGAAATAGTTTGTTTTGAAACAGGTTTCCCCTAAGAACCCAAAGCAAAAGAAACAAACAACTGCTGAGACTGTTTGAACCCTTTAGTCTTGCTCAAATAATAACGCAACTGCCTGTGAATATCCAAAGTGTGCAAAATTTTCTCCCCTTTATTTTGGGGATCTGCATAAAAAGTAGGCAAATGAATAGATTGGGATCAAGGCCACATTTGAAACCACTTTAGGCATAAAAGTAGGGTTAGTACGCAGAGATACCCTATCCTTATGAAAAATTAGGAAGGGTTCAACTGCCATTAGAGCCTGTAATTCAGAAACCCTTCTAGCAGACGTAATGGCCAACAAAAAAGCAGTCTTCCAAGACAAAAACTTTAACTCAGCTGTAGCTGCAGGTTCAAAAGGAGGTAAAGTAAGTTTTTCCAACACAAAATTGAGATCCCAAGCACGAGTAGGAGCTCACGGGGGTCTTATGTTCTTTGCCCCCTAAGGAATTGCTTAAACAAAGGATGAGAAAATAATGGTGGGTCACAGTCATAGTGAGCAGAAATGGCTGCAGCATGAACTTTTAGAGGAGAAAGACAAACCCTTGTCTAATAATTCTGTAAGATATTGAAGAGAAACACTCAAATCAGGCTTGGAAACATCAAAGCTCTTTGCTTTGCTCCAAATAAAAAATCTCCTCCATTTATCAGCATAAACTTTCCTTGTACTAGGCCTTCTGGCCTCCAAAATAACATTCAAAACTTGTTGTGGAAGCTGCGACCCTCCAGGTTCTAGAACAGAATATGCCAGGCTGTTAGATGCAGGGATTGAATCCTGACATTGAGGAAATGATTGCCCTCCTGAGACAAAAGGTGTGTAATCGAAGGCAAAGGCCATGGAGGATCCCGTACTAAACTCCTCAGCAGAGGGTACCAGTGCTGTCGAGGCCAATCTGGAGCTATTAGAATCATGGAGGGCTTGTCTTGTCTGACCTTCAAGAGTACCTTGGGGAGGAGAGGCAGAGGCGGAAAGGCATAGACGTGAAGATTGCTCCAACTGAATGACAGAGCATCCACTTTCCAAGCTGTGGGATGAAACATTTTTGTGCAAAACTTTGGCAACTGGAAATTCAGTGGAGAAGCGAACCGATCTATGTCTGGAGTTCCCCATATCACTGTCAATTTTCGAAATACATGAGGATCCAATTTCCACTCGTGGGGATCCACTATCTGTCTGCTCAAAACATCTGCTAAGGAGTTCTGTGCTCCTGGTAGAAACCTTGCCTGAAGAGTGAGGTGCAAACAGAGCAGTCTCCCACAAAATCATAGCTTGCCTGCAAAGAGGGTACGAATGGGTTCCCCCTTGCTTGTTGATGTACCACATGTCAGTTGTTTTGTCTGTTTGAATCAACACTTGCCCTGGGTGAAGTAAATCCTTGAAAGCCATCAATGCAAATTGGACTGCTAACATCTCCTTCAAGTTGATATGTAAATGTTGAAGTCTGGCAGGCCACGTGTCTTGAACCCATTTTCCATTGAAGTGTGCTCCCCAAGCCTTGTCTGAGGCATCTGTCGTTAAGATCTGACTCACCTCTGGTCGGGTCACAGAGAGTCCCTTGTTTAGGTGACATTCCTGAGCCCACCACAAAAATTCCTTTTGAATGCAAGGTATTATTTGAATGACAGTGTCCAGATCTTGGCAGTGTTGTGTCCATACATTTTTGAGATACCATTGCAGCTTCCTCATATGCAGTTTGGCATTGGGAAGCACCAGAATACAAGATGCCATGAACCCCAAGGCTTGAAGGACTGTCCTTGCAGTCAGCCTGGACCGTAGAGACAATTGATGGAAGTAAAGTGTAAGGTTCTTTTGCTTGTCCGGGGTCAAAAGGCCCACCTGGGAAGCTGTATTCAGTCTCACACCCAGAAAGCACATTTCCTGAGAGGGTACTAGACTGGACTTTGTTTCATTCACAGAATACCCTAGGCACCTTAACACTGCCATCACATACTGTAGATGATGAAGCAGTTCGTTTGTCTTGAGCAAGAATCAGGCAATCGTCCAAATAAGGATAAATTTGTATTCCTCTTAACCTTAAGAAGGCTATCACCGAGCCAGGACCTTTGTGAACACCCTGGGCAGTAGATAAGCCAAAGGGCAATGCAGAGAACTGATAATGTAAAGTCCCAGCCCGAAAACGCAGGTATCTCCTGCAACTGGGCCTGATAGGAACATGAAGATAAGCCTCTTTGAGATCCAGAGTTACCATCCAGTGATCTTTGCCCAACAGAGGTAGAAGTTGTTGCAACGTCAACATTTTGAATTTTGGAATGTCCAGGTATGTGTTGAGGATAGATAAATCCAAAATTGGCCTCCAAGTGTTTCCTTTCTTTGGTACTAGAAACAGGCGAGAATAAAATCCTAGGCCCATTTCTGACAGAGGGACCTGCTGTATAGCCCCCATTTGAAGAAGTAAAGAAATCTGTTTGTGAGCCTCTACCCTTTGCTGAGGAGGAACGTCTGGCATGCCTTTGAAAGGAGGCAATGTGTGGAAATAAAACTTGTAGCCTCGGTCTATAATGTCCAACACCCATTTATCCTGGGTGACTAATAGCCAGTTTTGCTTGAAGAGTGCCAACTTTCCTCCCAAAGGAGCTGCCAGACAGGAAGGATCTGGCAGCTGAAGATGCAGGTCATTGGGCCTGTTTACGAAAGGACTGGCCCCTGCCCTCACCTGTAGATTGTGCAGGTGAACTCCATGTTCTAGGCCTGAAAGAACCCTGAGCTCTGCCCCTACCACGTCTAGATCTATCCCTAGACTATAAATCAGAAGAAGGATAAGCCCATCCCTTAGTAGGCCAATTCCTGCTAAACTTAGGGGGCTGCACCTGCAAAAAATCTTTAACAGTCTGCATAGACTTAGCCTTGTCTTCCATTTTCTTCAAGACAGACTCCACAGGAGAACCAAACAAAACTTCAGACTGCAAAGGAGCATCCAAAATTCTAGTTTTAACATGCTCTGACAAATTCTGATCCTTAAGCCAGGCGTGCCTGCGAATTACTGAACCAGTGGCAGCCACCCTGGAAGAAGCCTGTAAAGCATCGAAACCACACTGCAAAGAATGCTTACCCACCTGTTCAGAGGCATATACCAAATCCTGTAATTCCTTACACTCTATGCCCTCTGCCAAAGCATCCACTTTAGATTTTAGCTGAGTAAGGAGAAAATTCTGGTACTTCAACATATAAAACTGGCAATTCAAAGCCCTCATTGCTAAAGTGGAAGAGGTATACACTTTTTTACCCCACCTATCCAAAGCTCTAGCATCTTTATCCATAGGAACTGGATTCTTTACAACAGAAGCCCTGACACCCTTAGGTCCCTGGCTAATAGTTTCTGGGTCAGCCCTTGGACTCTTATACAGATATTTATGAACCTCAGGCACTCTGTAATACCTATCTGGCTTAACTGGCGCAGGAGGCAAAGAGTCTGGATTAAGGGAAGCCTCAGAGAAAACGTCTTGAACAACATCCAAAATAGGAGGTATAGCCAAGGGCCTATGCTGTGGTAAAAACAAAAATTCCCTAAGTCTCTTTCGGGAATCTGAGAAATCCTGACCTTCCCATTTAAAATGCTCCCTCATAGAATGCAGAGTTTCTGAAAAAGAAAAATCCTCTGGAGGAGAAGCAGAAGGAGTGGAATCCTCTGCGTCTGAATCAGAATAAGGAGGAAAATCCTGAATGTCTTCAGCCGAAGACTCTGAGTAATCTGAAGCCTGCTACAAACTTTCCACCTCTGGCTCCACCCTAGGCCTCTTATCAGGAGGGGGCATAGAACCTCTGATTAAAGAAATTAAATCTTCTGCCATTTTAAGCATGTGTTTTTTAGGCACAGAACCTGCAGAACTAGGGCTGACACCTGTGGAAGGCAAACCAGGCCTGCCTTTGGAAGGAACCTTAGAGACAGAAGGAGAAGGCCTAACCACCTTAGGCAAGGAAGGGAGAACAGCAACCTGAGAGGCCCCCTCAGCCTGACCTGACTCCTGAGAGGCCACATCTTGCAAAATTAATGTCTCCCCCTGAGACTCAACTGAAACCTCGGCTGGATCTACAGATTCCACCGTAGTTTCCAAAGAACCGGCGTCCGGAACGGACGACTCATCCTGCTTGGACTTTAATGATTTTTCTTTGCGCTTCTTAGCGGCGCCGGAGGATCCGACGGCATATTATAATTACACCGCTCAAGACAAGCCTAGCGCAATCTAACCTACGTTTAATGGTGCGCTTATTAAACCTAGCACAAAAGCGACACCCGACTACGTCGTGCTCAGGCCCCAAACAAGGAATACAAAGAGAGTGGTAATCCCTATCTGTTTCCCACAAGAAATACAATTATTCACTTTTTCTGACATCCGGAATTAACTGAGGCAAGAAAAAACAAAAATATTCCCCAACGGGGTACTTAGCCCAACTTGGTTCCGGTCTGAAACTCATACGAAAATTTCAGAACGCCGAACGGCACTTGCAAACGCTGCTTCTGCATCGGTCCATGCGGCAAAAAAGACCGAGGATATGACGTCGGTCATGCGCTTTAATACCTTGACGCTCTGACGTCAGATCTGAGCGCCCGTGACCGACGTCAGCCTAATACTTTGGTATTCGGGCCGACCGAGGACAGCGGACTACCCATAAGTTATGACTGCAGTAATGTGAGATGAAGACCAATCTCTAGCTTACATAATCATTGTCCCTAAAAATCAGCTAGCTTAAGACCGACTAGGTTACAATTTTATGGTTCTGCAAAACAATATTCACATTCACAACATTTGGAGAGGCATTGTTTTCAGGCTCCTGTGAATGAAAACAGAGTTGGGAGATTTAATGCTGCAAGTAAAGCACTGAACCACTGGCAGACAAAAAAAGTACAGTTGTGTATACTAACCATAAATGTAGATGTTCGAGTATATTCACTGTTGCAGTCATTACATTTGGGTTATCTGCTTGCAGTAGCCCTCAGTTGGCTTGATTAACAAAGTCTTGGGTCTTATGTTGGTTGCTGTCTCTTCTTCCGTGACGTCAGGTTGTCAGGGGTATAAAACATGCAGCCGACGTCATTACATCAGTTTTTCTTGCCCCAGATGTCAGGTGCCCCCTAATGGGAAGCAATTAAATCTATAAATATGCAAGGTTATACCTCAAACAAAAAAGCAAATACACCAAAAAGCTTTTAAGCATTGAAAAGGAGAGAAGAGGTATAGCCAAAATAAGTCAGGGGGCTGGAGGGAGGGTAACCAGGACTGCAACAGTGAATACACTCGAACATCTGCATTTATGGTAAGTCACAAATGTACTATGTTCTTAGTGTTTCACTGTTGCAGTCATAACATTTGGGTAGATTCCCAAAGCTAAGGATGGGAGGAGGAATTAAGATAGCATTAGGACCAGCCATAAGGCCCTGCAAAACTGCAGTGGCAAAGCCAGCTCTGGATTTAGAGAAAATTGGCAAATGGTAATGCTTGGTGAAAGTATGTACAGAACTACAGGTAGCAGCTTCTAGGATGTCCCTGGTACGAACGCTTCTGACAAAGGCTGTAGAGGTAGATGCAGCCCTGGTAGAGTGGGGTCTGATCCCCTTGTGGGATAGGTTTTCCATGGTGCTTATAGCAGAAATGAATGCAATGGCCTATCCATTTGGAGATGGTTTGCTTTGAAATAACCTTCCCCTCTGTCCCTGCAGCAAATGCCACCAGCAGTTGTTCAGATTTCCTTTGAGGTTTAGACCTGTCCACGTAGAATCTAAGTTGTCTGTGCACATCTAGAGTGCAGTATCCATTCCCCTTTGTTCTGTGGATTAGGAAAGAATGCTGGCAAATGAATGGACTGATTACAGGCCACACTGGATACCACCTTTGGCATGAAAGAGGGATTGGTCCTGAGAGACACCCTGTCCGCATGAAAGATGATGAAAGGCTCCACTGCCATAAGGGCCTGTAATTCAGTTACCCTTCTTGCTGAAGTGATGGCTAAAAGAGAAGCTGTTTTCCAAGAAAGGAATTTTAAATCTGCAGTAGTAGCTGGCTCGAAAGGAGGAAGGGTGAGTTTCTCCAATACAAAGTTAAGGTCCCAGGCTGGAGTTGGAGCTCTTCAGGGTGGTCCTAAATGTTTTGGCCCCTCTGAGGAATTGCTTGAGCAGTGGATGAGAGAAGAGGGGAGGTTCTGTGTTATAATGAGCTGAAATGGCTGAGGCGTGAATTTTTATTGAGGAAAAGGCAGGCCCTTGTGTAGCATCTCAGTTAAATATTGTAAAATCTGAGGCATGTGCTGCTGAAGGCTCTTTTGGCCTTGAGAATGGTTCCAGGCACAGAATCTTTTCCATTTTTCTGAGTAAGATTTCCTAGTACTGGGCCTCCTTGCCTCCAGAATGACATCCATCACTGGTTTACTGAGGATGGTAAAGGAGAGCTTAGGAAATTAGCCATGCAGCTAGGTTCAAGGTTTTGAGCTGGCTGTGCAGAATCTGGTTCTCCTGCTGAGACAGCAGGGTAGGAATCTGAGGTAGGTGCCATGGTGGGCCAACAGGTCCACTGTGCAGGAGGGGGTACCAGTGTTGGAGCGGCCAGGCTGGTGCAATCAAAATCATCCTTGGTTTGTCTGTTTGACCATTAGTAGTACTTTGGAGAGCAGAGGCGGAGGAGGAAAGGCATAAACTGATAGGTTTTTCCAGCTGAAGGACAGAGCATCCACTTTCCAAGCTTGTCTGTGGGGAGTCTTTGTGCAAAATTTTTCCAACTGATAGTTGTGGGGGAGGCAAACAGGTCTATATCAGGGCTCCCCGATTTGCTTGTCAACATGTTGAAAATCCTTGCTTCCAGTTCCCACTCGTGTGGGTCCATGAGGTTCCTGCTTAGGTCATCTGCCAATGTGTTCTAGTCTTCCTGGCAGGAATTGAACTTGTAATTGAACTTGGTAGCCAGTGCTGTGTTCCACAAGGTCATTGCTTGCCTGCATAGAGGGTAGAATGTGTACCCCCTTGTTTGTTTATGTACCACATTACTGTGGTGTTGTCTGTCCTTATTATAAGCTGTCCTGGATGTAAGAGGTCCCTGAAGGCTGTCAAAGCATTCTGTACAGCTAGCATTTCTTTTTGATTGATGTGCAGATTCCTTTGATCTGCAGTCCATATGCCTTGAACGCACTGTCCTGCATGTGTGCCCCCCCGGGCATAGTCTGATGCATCTGTTGTCATAGTTTGCCTGGCTGGGGGTAAGGTGAAAGGCTGACCCTTGTTGAGGTGACATGCCTGTGACCACCATAGAAACTCCTGCTGAAGGCAGGGAATGAGAAGTATCACTGTTTCCAAACTGTGTTGAGTCCATACGCTTTTCAGGTACCATTGTAATTTCCTCATATGCAGTTTTGCAAATGGTATTAGTAGTATACAAGATGCCATGAAGCCCAAGGCCTGCAGAATTTTTCTTGCAGGGAGTTGGGTCTTTGTTGCCATTATTTTGAAGTATTGAGTTAGTTGTAGCTGTTTGTCTGGAGTCAGATATGCCATCTGGGTCGTTGTATTCAAGCTGGCAGCCAGAAATGTCATATTTTGTGAGGGCACTAGTTTTGATTTCTTTTCGTTTACTGTGTACCCTAGGCAACTTAGGTGTTTTACAAAAGTCAGATGTTGTAAGAGAATGTCCTTGCTTTCTGCTTGGATGAGGCAGTCGTTCAGGTATGGGTATATTTGAATTCCTCTGTCTGCAGTATGCAATTACTGGAGCCAGGCATTTTGTGAAGACCCTGTGTGCAGTAGATAAGCCAAAGGGCAGTGCAGAGAATTGGTAATGGGTTGAACCTGCAATGAAATGGAGGTATCTTCTGCAATTTTGTCTGATAGGGACATGCAGGTATGCCTCCTTGAGGTCCAACGTTACTAGCCAAGCTTTCTTGCCCAGCATGGGAAGAAGCTGCTGTAGTGTTAGCATCTTGAATTTTGGTACTTGCAAGAAGGTGTTTAGAACTGAAAGGTCCAGAATGGGTATCCACAAGCATTGTCCTTTCTGGGGACTAGAAAGAGCCTAGAGTAAAATCCTTGGCCTTGTTCCTGTGTAGGTACCAGTTGAATGGCTCTCGTGTTCATGAGAGCTGTAATTTGTTTTTGTGCCTTTGCCCATTGATTTTGTGGCAAGTTTGGCATTTCTTTTATCCTTGGCAAGGTGTAGAAATGGAATCTGTATCCTTGTGAGATAATGTCTAGGACCCATTTGTCCTTTGTGACGATGCGCCAGTTGTCTATAAAAAATGCTAATTTTCCTCCCAAGGGAGTTGCCAAGAGATTTTTGCTTGGCAGTTTGAGGTTTAAGTCATTGTGTTTGTCTTCTAGTAGTTTGGGACCTGTCTTCTCCTCCCTTCTGTGTTGCAGTGCCCCATTGGCGAGGTTTGTAAGGGATTTGTGCTTGTCCTCTGCCCCTTAGGCATCTGTATTTACCCCTCTGTGGTCTGTCAGAAGCTGGAAAGGACCAATTTTTTGCTGGCCAATTTCTTAAGTGTGGGGGTTGTACCTGCAAGAAATCTTTGATCATCTGCATAGATTTTGCCTTATCCTCCATTTTCTTTAAAACCTCTTCTGCTCTAACCCCAAATAAGACATCCTGCTGTAAGGGTGCATCTAGTAACTTTGTTTTAACATGATCAGGCAGAGTTTGTTCCTTTAACCAAGCATGCCTACGTTTAACAGACCCAGTAACAGCTGCTCTACAGGAAGCTTCCAAGGAATCAAATCCACATTGTAAAGTATGTTTGCCCACCTGTTCAGCTGCATGCAACAGATCCTGCATTTCCTTGAATTCAGACTGTTGAGGGTGCGTGCTCATCTTTTGTTTTATTTGAGACATTAGGAATTGCTGGTATTTCAGCATGTGGAATTGACAATTTAGTGCTCTCATAGCTAGAGTAGCTGAGGTGTAAACCTTCTTTCCCCACATATCTAGTGCTCTGGAGTCCCTTTCAGAGGGTACAGGATTTTTAGCCATAGAAGACTTAGCCCCTTTGGGACCCTGGGAGATAGTCACTGGGTCAGCAACAGGGCTTTTGTAAAGGAATTTGTGTGTGTCAGGCACTCTATAATATCTATCTGGTTTGGCTGGAGCAGGAGGCAGAGAATCTGGATTTAGACTAGATTCTAAGTAAACATCATCCACAATGTCTAAAACTGGAGGGATAGCAAGTGGTCTGCACTGGGGGAGTAAAAGAAACTCTCGGAGCCTTTTCTTCGAGTCGGAGTAGTCCTGACCTTCCCAGTGGAAATGTTCCCTCAAGGTATGCAAGGTTTCCCCAAAGGAATAGTCTTCAGGGGGAGAAGCTGAGGGAATGGAATCTTCAGTATCAGAATCTTCATAAGGGGGAAAGGAGTAATCCTGTTCCTCAGAGGAGCCTGAGGAAATAGACACTTGATCAGAGGAAGCATAATCCTCCTCTTGTCTAGGCCTTTTGTCTGGGGGGGGGGGGGACCCCTGATTAAAGAAATCAAATCTTCAGCCATTTTAACCATCTGTTTCTTAGGCATGGGGCCTTGAACTGGAGACTGATGTGCAGTCTTTTTTGGTTTTAGAGGAGTCTTAAGCCTAGCATAAGAATTTATGGTGAGAGTAGTCGGTCTGAAGACACCTTCTGTAACCAAAGGTGTTTCCGCAGCACCGGTTTCTCCTTCTGCAATGTTGTCGGTAGGGCCTAAAGAAAATGGCTGCGTCGGCCTAGAACTCTCTGCTTGAGAATCTGAAGCAGTCTGGGGTTCCAATTCTGCGATCGTCAGGGGCTGCGTAGGCGCCTCACTGAAAACCGGAGAACCGGCGACCAGCCCAGCCGAGGCCTCTGAGTCTGGCTTGGATCTAGGCTGCCTGTCTTTATCTTTGCGGTTTTTATGCACGCCGGTAGTTGGTTGCTCAGACGGCATAGTGTAATTAAATTTCCTACCAAAGTAGTGGCATGCGAAATCAAAGTGTTGCTTTATAGTTCGCTTATTGAACCTAGCACAAAACCGACAACCAGTGACGTCGTGGTCTGGGCCTAGGCAAGGTATACAATAAGAATGAAAGCCCTTATGAGGTATTTGCTTCCCACAAGAAATGCAATTGTTAACTTTTTCTGACATTGGACTGAGGCAAGAAAAGGTTCTCCAACGGGGTACTTAGCTTTGAAGACTTCGGACTGAAATTCGATTTGAAAATCTCAGGTGTCGGCTGACCGGCACTTGCAAACTGCTTCTGCTTTGGGCACTGCGCGGCAAGAAAGACGGAAGAAAATGGCGTTGGATGCCTCATATACCCCTGGCGCACTGACGTCAGGGAAGAAGCGACAGCAACCAACGCCGGACCAAGACTTTGGAATTCAGGCCGACTGCGGGACCGCCTGACGACAGGATAACCAAGTGTGATGACTGCAGCAGGGTAACACGAACATCATGGTCTCTGGCACCATTAGTGCTTGCCCTTACAGTTTCTAAGGCTACCCATTAAATTCAAAGCTATGGAAAAGCCTGAAACAAGTGTTTCCCTGTATGTCACACCCACAGCCTTAGCTATACCAGCTCCACAACTGCATAACACTGGTGAAAAGGAGAAAATCCCCAAAACATTGCACAGCAGTCTTAAGGCAGTCACTGGTTTCATTCTAATAAAGGTGAGCAAGTGATTCCCAATATCTCTAGTACTGAAGGACACCAAGGGAAGCATCTTTTTAAACCTAAAGTCACAACACTATATTTTTGTCTTTTAGTTTGCTTTCATGTTTATTACTCCAAAGAGAAAAGATAACTCAATCCTGGTGTGAATTTGTGATATGCAACTACTTATGCCAATGATCTTTACATTGATTTGGATAATCTTTATTGACCAAGCAGCCATACCAGAACTAAATGCAATGGCAAATTCAACAAACCACCCCAGTGGCAAGAGCACATTATTCCTTCTATTGTACAATCTGTTAAACAACTTACACTGGAACCTCTCATCACAAAGATAATATAAAATGGCTCACCAAGAAACTGAAGGCGAGCTATAAAGGCCAGCAAAGCATTATGTGAATGTAGGCTAACTTGTGAAGCTAAGGATAATTATACGTTTTCTTTACCTATGTTAGAAGACTAAGCAATAAATCACATCACTGCTCCTAACTTACTTATAATGGCAACTCCCACTCAAATCCCAAAGATAATGACAACATACTAGCAAACAAGTTTGCAGCAAACATCTTATCTGAAACTATCATCCCCACTCCAAACATCATGGAGTCACTTCTCTGCCACCATCTCCAAGGATCACATACTTAATGCACTCTCTAATGGATACCAACAAAATACTAGGTTGTCTAATAAATACTGACAAACAGACTCTTTTTGATCCCCTCTTAATTGCTTAACCTAGGCACGTCTATATATGTTATGTTTTAGAGTCATGGCACACTTGTGCTGGTGACATCCCTCCATAAGTGTGGCCCCACCTCTGAATTTGGAAACTACAGACCCATTAGCCCTACTAGTCTTGTTTGTAAAGCCATGGAACACATCATCATTGACTTTATAAACCACAACATTAAAAATCTGATCAAGCTTTACCCGCAACAATTCAGAATTAAGAGTAAACTGTGCCTTCTAAATCTCATGTGCTTCTTTGAAAAAGTCACAAAGGTGGTAGATAGTGGGTATACTATTCACACTACCTACCTGGGGCTAGCAAAGGCATTTGCACCACACCACATGATGGCATTGCTAACAAGCCAATGGTCATAACCAGTGATCCTTCTGTGATAAGATGAATTACAAACTCGCTCAAGGACAGAACCTGTTTGTCAGGATGTTGGAACTACCTGTCCAAGCTGGGTTTACAGTTCCATGGAAACATGACTGCAGGCTCTGTAAACAGATACCATATTCTGGGTTAAATATTCTCAGCAGGCATGACACACACACAGCTCAACAAATATATTACAATCTCCCCCATGGCTATTCCTACCAAAACCAGACACTTGGTTTCAATGGTGTGACCACTAGATCGGAATACAGGTCCAGATGCATCTTGCATAGGTCTATGGCAGTACGGTTTCCTGTATACACAGTTTAATTTCAAACATACTCCAGCACTTTCTCATCTGAACTTAAACAAAACCTATACGTCTTTATCCCAAGTCAAGACCTTTTCAATGACACACACTGCTTAAACTCAAGCCTCCCTATGTTCAAAAGAAATGGTACACCCACCAAAGCATCTTCCTGTTGTATACACTATGGACAGTTTTTGGGAGGGAAATAAAAATGTATACTTATGCTTACTTAACTTTTCAGTCTGGAGGATGACTAGTGGAAAGCTCACTCTATATATGTGTGTGTGTGTGTGTATATATATATATATATATATATATATATATATATATATATATATATATATATATATATATATATATATAGAGAGAGAGAGAGAGACTCACAAACACACACGTATTTGTATATGCATATGTGAAATGGGGGAAGTTCATTATATGCATGAAATGATAGTTGGTAAAGAGATAAAAGTCTGAACTTGACAGCTGTGGATTATTGTATCGGTAGTCCAGAAGCTGTGGTTCCTTAAAGAATGTGCCCATGAATATGCAAGTCTACAAGTGGGAGTGGTTCCCAAGATGTATCTGTTTTAGCACAGATTACCGGCATGAAACATTAACTGCCAACTAGGCCATTCTCATCAAATGTTATCTGGAAACATTGTAGTGGTGCTGGTGGGGAATCTGACAATTCAAAGTTAATGCTAGGGCTACCAGTGAAGTCAAAGATCTTTCTCAGGCTGTCAGACAACCTAATGTTCTGCATATTTTTGTTTCTGGCACTGTAGCTCAGCTGCCCCCACTATGAAATCCAAGCTCATCACATACGTCTTCCATAGTCTGTTTTTTTTTTTTTTTTTTAATAACTATTGCTTCTATCCTGGGTGCTGTACTATCTGGAGACGTGCACTGTTCTATTCGTGTACTGCTTCTACTTCTGAGATCTCTCCTTGTGCTTATCAGGGTATGCAAAATCAATGCCATCAGTGGTCAGTGGGCTCAACAGGTAGCACATTTGCCTTTGGTGCTAGAAGATCAGAAGGCTAGGGGGTTCCATTCTGTTCTCACTTCAGGTGACTGAATTCATTTTCAATTGCTGACATTGCAGTCAAGCATTAGGGGCTGCTGTACTCCTGAGAGGGGCATCCTTCGATGAGATGTTAAAGTAAAGTCCCACTTGTCCAAGTGGGTGGTAGCTTAGGTGTAGGTACTTACTGAAAAGAGTATGGGCTTTATTTTATATACACATCACAAGTCTTTCTTCATACACAATTCTTTTTTCCTATTTTAGCATCTCATTCATTAACATAAATTAAAAATTTTTCAACACAGACTGGTTTACATTATTTGCCCCATCCCTTGCTCCACAACCATTTTTTCATCTTCGCAATGTTCCACCCATTTCAAATTTTACTACACAGCAATTCTTGACATCTCATTTTTCATACAATGCAAATACAAATAATTAATAATCTAAATTCTCAATATTCTCATTTTTTCCTTTCTATAAAATTCACACAATCATGTTCATTTATACATTTGAAAAAAAAATATTGCTTTTAGTTTTTTTTCCACATAAGCTCCATATTCCTTTGCTTCTGATATAAATACATCTTTCATAGTTTCTTCTACATTACAAACATTGCACATCATCTCTTTCATCTGTTTATACTTCATTGCTGCCTTAAACTGATATTTTTTCCAGGCTAGGTTTCTGATAATAATAAAAAAAAAAAATGAAAGAAACAAAAACAGTTTAATTCCACATAATTTTAAAATCTCTCTTTTAGCTTTCTGAACTTCTTTTGAATGTTCCAGACCTTTATGCAATAAAGCTTTATCACTTCATAATATTCTTTCTTTCTCTTAGCTCTTTTTTTCTTTTATTCACTTTCCATGTATCCCAATATGTTTTCCACAGTACCTTCCCAACACAATCTTTCTGAAAACAATTTATATTCATGAATACCCAATATAAATGCAAGATTTAGTCTAGCCCCCCCAAATAAATGAAAACAAATTCCCAATAATTCCGTTTTCAACTACATTAGGAATGTTAACACCCCCCAAAAAAATTATAAATGTGTATTAAAATACACTTTCTTAAAAATAAGTCAACTTTCTCCACATACTTATAGTTTTATTAACCTCACTCAGTAATTCTTTCCATTGTTCCATAATTATGTCTTTCTACAAACTGTAATCCTAATACACTTACTACTGAAATACAAATAAAGAAGGATGAAAAAAATGGTATGTGGCAGAACTGACACTAGATATATATATATATATATATATATACACACACACACACACACATATATATATATATATATATATATATACATACATATATAAATATACATACATACATGTATGAAATAGTTTATGACCTAAAAGTAAAACATCAGAAATTGCACACTAAACTTGAGCTGTTAACAGCTTTATTTACTGAAAGATTTGGAAAAGTATAAAATGCACTTGGAATTTATCTAAAGGGGCTAGAAAGTACAGTTGTGTACACCTACCATAAATGTAGATGTTTGAGTGTAATCACTTTTGCAGCTATCACACTTGGGTTATCCTGCCAGGGCTAGCCCTCAGTGGGCCTGAATACCAGAGGCTTAGTATTTCTGCATCAGTTGCTGTCGCTTCAGAATTGATGTCAGGTAGTCAGTGGTATAAAATCAGGCAGCCGACGCCATTACATCAGTTTTTCTTGCCCAAACTGTGAGGAGCCCCCGAAATAGGGAGCTAGGTTATGGTGGAAGAACACCACCAGTAGAAAGTAAATACCAAAAATTCCCTGTACGGAGAGAGAGAGAGAAAGAGACAAGGGGGATGGAGGGTGGGAAAAGTACAGTTGTGTACACTTACCGTAGATGTTTGAGTGTATTCACTGTTGCAGTCATTACATTTGGGTTATCTGCTTGCAGTAACCCTCAGTCGGCCTGATTAACAAAGTCTTGGGTCCTGCGTCGGTAGCTGTCCTTCTCCCGTGACGTCAGGTCGTCAAGGGTATAAAACATGCAGCCGACACCATTACATCAGTTTTTCTTGCCCCAGATGTCAGGTGTCCCCCTAATGGGAAGCAATTAAATCTATAAATATGCAAGGTTATACCGCCAACAAAAAAGGAAATGCACCAAAAAGCTTTTGAGCATAGTAAAGGAGAGTAGAGGTATAGCCAAGAGAAATAAGGGGGCTGGAGGGAGGGTAACCAGGACAAACAGTGAATACACTCGAACATCTACATTTATGGTAAGTGTACACAACTGTACTATGTTCATAGTGTTTCACTGTTGCAGTCATTACATTTGGGTAAATTCCCAAAGCTAAGGATGGGAGGAGGAATTTATAGATAGCATTAGGACCAGCTATAAGGCCCTGCAAAACTACAGTGGCAAAGCCAGCTCTGGATAAAGAAAAAATTGGCAGATGGTAATGCTTGGTGAAAGTATGTACAGAACTACAGGTAGCAGCTTCTAGGATGTCCCTGGTAGGGACGCCTCTGAGAAAGGCTGTAGAGGTAGATGCAGCTCTGGTTGAGTGGGGTCTGATCCCCTGTGGGATAGGTTTTCCATGGTGCTTATAGCAGAAATTAATGCTATGGCCTATCCATTTGGAAATGGTTTGCTTTGAAACAGCCTTACCTCTGCCCCTGCAATAAATGCCACCAGCAGTTGTTCAGATTTCCTTTGAGGTTTAGCCCTGTCCAAGTAGAATCTAAGTTGTCTGTGTACATCTAAGGAGTGCAGTATCCGTTTCCCTTTGTTCTGTGGCTTAGGAAAGAAGGTTGGCAAATGAATGGACTGATTAAGGGCCACACTGGATACCACCTTGGGCATGAAGGAGGGATTGGTCCCGTGGGACACCCTGTTCGCATGAAAAATGATAAAAGGCTCCACTGCCATAAGGGCCTGTAATTCAGATACCCTTCTTGTTGAAGTGATTGCTAAAAGGAAAGCTGTTTTCCAAGAAAGGAATTTTAACACTGCAGTTGCAGCTGGCTCAAAAGGAGGAAGACTGTGCTTTTCCAATACAAAGTTAAGGTCCCAGGCTGGAGTTGGAGCTCTCCTGGGTGGTCGTAAATGTTTGGCCCCTCTGAGGAACTGCAGTGGATGAGAGAAGAGGGGAGGTTCTGTGTTATAATGAGCTGAAATGGCTGAGGTGTGAATTTTGACGAAGAAGAAAGACAGGCCCGTGTGAAGCATCTCAGTTAAGTATTGTAAAATTTGAGGTAAATTGGGCACAGCTGTGTTCATCCCTTGAGACTGGTTCCAGGCACAGAATTTTTTCCATTTTTCAGCATAAGATTTTCTAGTACTAGGCCTCCTTGCCTCTAAAATGATATCCATCACTGGTTTACTGAGGGATGGTAAAGGAGAGATTAGGTAATTAGCCAGGATGCTAGATTCAGTGTTTGAAGTGGAGTGTGCAGAATCTGGTTCTCCTGTTGAGACAATGGGGTAGGAGTCTGAGGCAGGGGCCATGGGGCCAACAGTGACACACTGCGCAAGAGGGAGTACCAGTGTTGGCGTGGCCAGTCTGATGCAATCAAAATACTCCTTGGTTTGTCTTGTTTGATCTTTAGTAGTACTTTGGAGAGCAGAGGCAGAGGAGGAAAGGCATAAACCGATAGGTTTTTTACAGCTGAAGGACAGAGCATCCACTTTCCAAGCTTGTTTGTGGGGAGTCCTTGTGCAAAATTTGTCCAGTTCATAGTTCTGTGGGGAGGCAAACAGGTCTACATCTGGGCTCCCCCATTTGCTTGTCAACATGTTAAAACTCCTTGGTTCCAGTTTCCACTCTTGTGGGTCCATGAAATTTCTGCTTAGTTCGTCTGCCAGTGTATTTAGTTTTTCTGGTAGGAATTGAGTTTGTAGATGCACTTGGTAGCTCAGGGCTGTGTTCCACAATGCCATGGCCAGTCTGCAGAGGGGGTAAGAATGTGTACCCCCATGCTTGTTTATGTACCACACAATAGTGGTGTTGTCCATCTTTATCATTAATTGTCCTGGAAGAATGTGGTCCTTGAAGGCTGTCAGAGCATTCTGTACAGTTAACATTTTTTTTTGATTGATATGCAGGTGCATTTGACTTGGGTTCCATTTGCCCTGAATGCACTTCCCTGCCAGGTGAGCTCCCCATGCATAGTCTGATGCGTCCGCTGTTAGGGTTTGGGCGACAGGGGGTAGTATGAATGGTAGTCCCTTGTTTTGGTGACAGGCCTCTGCCCACCAAAGGAACTCTAGGCACAGGCAAGGTATGATCGGAATCATTGCTTCTAGATCCTGGGAATGTTGACACCATAGGCTTTTTAGATACCATTGTAGCTTCCTCATACAGTCTTGCATATGGAATTAGAAGAATGCAGGAGGCCATGAACCCCAAGGCTTGTAGTATTTGCCTTGCAGATAGCAGGGTTTTTGTGGCCACTTGTTTGAAGTAGGTTGTCAAATGAATTTGTTTCTCTGGCGTGAGAAAAGCCATCTGGGAAGTTGTAGTCAAGCTTGCCCCTAGGAATATAATTTGTTGACAGGGTACCAGGTGTGATTTCTTTTCATTTATGGGGTACCCCAGACAGGTTAGCACCCTTTGTACAAAGGCCAGGTGATTCAAAAGTATGTCCTGGCTTTCTGCCTAAATTAGACAATCGTCCAGGTATGGATATATTTGAATATTTGTTTGCCTGCAAAATGCAAGGACTGGAGATAGGCACTTTGTGAATACCCTGGGTGCAGCAGATAAGCCAAATGGCAGTGCAGAGAACTAATACGTGTAGCCTGCTTTGAAGTGTATGTATCTTCTGCAAGATTCCCCGACTGGGATGTGCAGGTACGCTTCCTTTAAATCTAGTGCTGCCAACCAGGCGTCTTTGCATAGCATAGGGAGCAACTGGTGAAGAGTCAGCATCTTGAATTTTGGAATCACCAAAAAGGTGTTTAGAGTAGACAAGTCCAGGATAGGACACCATAAATTGTCTTTTCTGGGTACCAGGAAATGTCTTGAGTAGAAACCTTGTCCTCTTCTGGTACCAACTGAATAGCCCACATGCTTAAGAGAAAAAGTACTTGTTTTTGGGCCTCTGCCCACTGATTTGGGGATAGATCTGGCCACCCGCTTGATGTTAGTAACGAATGGAAATGAAATCTTTATCCCCGGGACACTATTTAAAACCCATTTGTCCTGGGTAATGAGCTCCCAGTTCTTTGCATGAAGAGCAATCTTTCCCCCCCAAAGGGGCAGTTGAGAAGTGCTTGGAAGTTTTGAAAAGAAGTCATTGAGGCAGTTTACCATAGGGGGGAGTTGGCTTTGAAGTGGAGGCCCTCCACTGCTTAGTCCTGTGCGCACCCTAGGTCTAAAGCCTGGGAGGTCTGCTGGATCTGGGCATGGACTGAGAAGGTCTGGAAGGGACAGGAAAGGACCAATTCTTGGAATGCCAATGCCTACTAAACCTTGGTGGTTGTACTTGTAAAAAAATCCTAAACAGTTTGCATAGATTTAGCTTCTTCCTCTATCTTTTTAAGAACTTCTTCTGCCTTGTTGCCAAACAGGCAGTCCTGGTTTAAGGGAGCATCCAGTAATTTTGCTTTGACATGATCTGGCAAAGATTGCTCCTTAAGCCAAGCATGCCTTCTAAGTACAGACCCAGTTACAGCAGCCCGGCAAGATGCCTCTAGTGAATCAAAACCACATTGCAAAGTATACTTTCCAACTTGCTCAGCGGAATGCAGTAAATCCTGTAAATCCTTATTTTCCACACAATCAGGAATCAACATCATTTTCTGTTTAAGCAATCCAATAACATGCTGCTGATACTTTAACATATGAGACTGGCAGTTTAAGGCCCTAATGGCCAAAGTTGCAGAAGTGTATACCTTCTTACCCCATCGATCCAGCACCCTGGAGTCTCTATCAGAGGGGGTAGGATTTTTGGCAGTAGTAGCTTTAATGCCCTTGGGTCCCGGTGAAATGGTCTCGGGATCCGCAGTAGGATTTTTAAAAAGGAACTTGTGAGAGTCAGGGACCCTCTAATATCTGTCAGGTTTTCTGGGAGCAGAAGGTAAAGAGTCAGGGGCCAAGCTAGATTCCGAAAAGGCATCATCAACAATGTCTAGTACAGGAGGTATGGCTAAAGGCCTGTGCTGGGGCAAGAGTAAGAAATTCCTAAGCCTCTTTTTAGAATATGAGAAATCCTGACTTTCCCAACAAAAATGCTCCCTGAGAGTATGCAAGGTTTCACCAAAAGAGAAATCAAATCCTCTGGGGGGAAGCAGAGGGAATAGAGTCCTCCGCATCAGAATCCTTATAAGCAGATAAGGGTAAATCCTGGTCATCAGAGGAAATAGAAAATTCAGAATCCTGGTCAGAAGTATAGTACAGTTGTGTACACTTACCATAAATGTAGATGTTCGAGTGTATTCACTGTTGCAGTCATTACATTTGGGTAATCTGCTGGCAAGATGCCCTCAGTCGGCCTGAATAACAAAGTCTTGGGTCCTGTGTCGGTTGCTGTCCCTTCTTCCATGACGTCAGGTCGTCAGGGGTACAAAACATGCAGCCAATGCCATTTTAATCAGTTTTTCTTGCCCCGGATGTCAGGTGCCCCTCAAATGGGGAGCAATATATATATCTATAAATGCATGCAATTTAGAACACAAAAAATATACCTCCAAATAAAAGCAAATACAACAAAAAGGCTTTTGAGCATAGTAACAGAAAGAAGAGGTATAAAAAGAGAAAAATAGGGGACTGGAGGGTGGGTAACCAGGACTGCAACAGTGAATACACTCGAACATCTACATTTATAGTAAGTGTACACAACTGTACTATGTTCTTCGTGTTTCACTGTTGCAGTCATTACATTTGGGTAGAATCCCAAAGCTATGGTTGGGATGGAATTATACAGCATTAGGAGCAGCTATAAGGCCCTGCAGGACAGCAGTGGCAAAGCCTGCTCTGGATTTAGAGAAGAGAGGTAAATGGTAATGCTTGGTGAACGTATGAACTGAGCTCCAGGTAGCAGCTTCTAGAATGTCTCTGGTAGGAACACCTCTGAGAAGTAGATGCAGCCCTGGTGGAATGGGATCTGATCTCCTTGGGGACAGGTTTACCATGATGCATGTAGCAGAAACGAATACAATGGCTTATCCATTTTGAAATTGTCTGCTTTGAGATAGCCTTTCCCTCTGCCCCTGCAGGAAATGCCACCAGTAGTTGCTCAGATTTTCTTAGAGATTTTGTCCTGTTCAAGTAAAATCTTAGTTGTCTGTGTACATCCAGTGAATGTAGAATCCGCTCCCCCTTGTTCTGTGGATTTGGGAAAAAAGTTGGCAGACGAATGGTCTGATTAACAGCCACACTGGATACCACTTTAGGCACAAAGGATGGATTGGTCCTGAGTGGTACCCTGTCCGGGTAGAAAATAATAAAAGGCTCCACTGCCATGAGAGCCTGTAGTTCTGAGATCCTTCTAGCTGACGTGACTGCTAAAAGAAAAGCGGTCTTCCAAGAGAGAAATTTTATGTCTGCAGTAGCAGCTCAAAAGGAGGCAGGGTGAGTTTTTCCAACACAAAATGAAGGTCCCATGCAGGAGTTGCTGCTCTCCTGGGAGGTCTTAATTTTTGGCCCCTCTGAGATACTGCTTTAGCAGGGGATGAGAAAAGAAGGGAGGCTCTGTGTTGTAATGAGCTGAAATGGCAGAGGTGTGGATTTTTATGGAAGAGAAAGATAGGCCCTTGTGAAGCATCTCAGTTAAATATTGCAGAATCTGAGGAATATTGGGCATTTCTGGGATTATTCCTTGTGCCTGATTCCAGGCACAGAATCTTTTCCATTTATCAGCATAAGATTTTCTAGTGCTAGGCCTTCTAGCCTCCAAAATGACATCCATCACAGGTTTACTGAGAGATGTAACTGGTGAAATTAGTTGATTAGCCATGCTGCAAGATTCAGAGTTTGGAGCTGAGTGTGTAGAATTTGAAAGTTCTGCTGAGACAGTAGATAAGGTGTCTGAGGCAGGTACCACGGAGGAAGGTGTGACATACTGCGTAGGAGCAGGTACCAGTGTTGGCGAGGCCAGTCTGGAGCAATCAGAATCATTTTTGGTTTTTCCTGTCTGACTTTTAGTAATACCTTGGAGAGCAGAGACAGAGGGGGAAAAGCATAGACTGATAGTTTTTTCCAGCTGAAGGATAAAGCATCCACTTTCCAAGCTTTTTTGTGATGGATTCTTGTGCAGAATTTGCCCAACTGATAGTTTTGGGGTGAGGCAAAAAGATCCATGTCTGGGCTCCCCCATTTGCGTGTCAACATGCTGCAGATTTGCGGATCCAGTTTCCATTCGTGTGGGTCCATAAGATTTCTGCTTAGTTCGTCTGCCAGAGTATTTTGCTTTCCTGGCAGGAACTGAGCTTGTAGATGTATTTGGTAAGACAAGGCTGTGTTCCACAAGCCATGGTTAGTCTGCAAAGAGGGTAAGAATGGGTACCCCCCCTGCTTGTTTATGTACCACATGACTGTGGTGCTGTCCGTCTTTATCAGTAGTTGTCCTGGACGAAGAAAGTGCTTGAAAGCTGTCAGAGCATTCTGTATAGCTAGCATCTCTTTCTGGCTGATATGCAGGTGCATTTGATTTGGGCTTCATTTGCCCTGAATGCATCTTCCTGCCAGATGCGCACCCCCAAGCATAGTCTGATGCGCCAGTAGTCAGGGTTTGGGTGGCAGGGGGAGGAATGAATGATAGTCCCTTGTTTTGGTGACAGGCCTCTGCCCACCATAGGAACTCTTGTTGTAGGCAAGGAATGATAGGAATCATTGTTTCCAGGCTGTGACAATGTTGATGCCATAAGCTTTTTAGGTACCACTGAAGTTTCCTCATATGCAGCCTTGCATATGGAATTAGAAGAATGCAGGAAGCCATGAACTCCAAGGCCTGTAGAATTTTTGTCTTGCAGATAACTGGGTTTTTGTGGCCACTTTTTTGAAGTAAGTCATCAATTGGACTTGATTGTCTGGCGTGAGGTAAGCCATCTGGGCAGTTGTATTCAAGCTTGCACCCAGGAATGTAATTTTTTGAGAGGGTACCAGTTGTGATTTCTTTTCGTTTATGGTGTACCCTAGGCAAGTTAAAAGCCTTTTTATAAACACCAGATGCTGTAGAAGAGTGTCTGTTTTCTGCCTGAATTAGACAATCGTCCAGATAAGGATACATTTGAATGTTTCTGTCTGCAAAATGCAATTACTGGTGCCAGGCACTTTGTGAAGACCCTGGGCGCAGTAGACAAGCCAAAGGGCAGTGCAGAGAACAGGTAATGCAAATAGCCTGCTTTGAAGTGGAGGTATCTTCTGCAAGATTCCCTGATTGGGATATGCAGGTAAGCCTCTTTTTAAGTCTAGAGTTACCAACCAGGCATCCTTGCCTAGCATAGGCCACAACTGTTGTAGAATCAGCATCTTGAATTTTGGAATGTCCAGGAAAGTATTTAGAATGGATAAGTCCAGAATTGGATGCCATGATTTGTCTTTTCTGGGTACCAGGAAAAGTCTTAAATGAAAACATTGTCCTTTTTCCTTTTCTGGTACTGGCTGAATAGCCCCCATATCCATGAGGGACATAACTTGTTTCTGGGCCTCTGCCCATTGATTTGGAGGCAGATCCAGCCATCCATTTGGAATTGGCAACATGTGGAAATGAAATCTGCATCTCTGGGATACTATATTTAAAACCCACTTGTCCTGGGTAATTAGATGCCAAGTTTGTGCATGAAGTGCTAGTTTCCCCCCCAAAGGGGCTGCCAAAAGATAAGTGCTTGGAAATGGCAGTGGAAAGTCATTGAGACGGTTTACCTTAGGGGGGGGGGCTTGCTACTTCCAGGTTTGGAAGTGGAGGCACCCATAGTTTTGTTCTGTAAGTTCCTTGTGACTGAAACCTGGAGCCTTTGGAGTGTCTGGGTTTGAGCTGAGCGGCTCGGGTGGGTATTGGAAAGGACCAATTCTTAGTAGGCCAGTGCCTACTGAACCTGGGTGGCTGCAGTTGTAGGAAATCTTTTACAGCTTGCATAGATTTAGATTTGTCTTCCATCTTTTTCAAAACTTCTTCTGCCTTATTACCAAATGGACTGTCCTGTTGTAAAGGAGCAATCCAACAATTTTGCTTTAACATGATCAGGCAGATTTTGCTCCTTGAGCCAAACATGCCTTCTTATCACAGATCCAGTTACAGCGGCCCTGCAAGAGGCCTCCAAGGAATCAAAACCACATTGCAAAGTATGCTTTCCAACTTGTTCAGCTGAATGCAATAAATCATGTAACTCTATTTTCCACACAGTCAGATATCAACATAATTTTCTATTTAAGTAAGCCCATGACATGCTGCTGATATTTAAGAATATGAAATTGATAGTTTAAAGCCCTGATTGCCAGAGTTGCAGACGTGTAAACATTCTTACCCCATCTATCCAGCGCCCTGGAATCTCTATCGGAAGGGATAGGATTTTTAGCAGTAGAAGCCTTAACACCCTTGGGACCCTGAGAAATTGTTCCAGGGTGAGCAGTAGGGTTTTTTAAAAAATTTGTGGGAGTCAGGAACCCTGTAATATCTGTCTGGCATACTAGGAGCCGGAGGCAGGGAATCAGGACCCATGCTGGATTCTGAGAAAACATCAACAACAATGTCTACAACAGGAGTTATAGCCAAAGGCTTATGCTGAGGAAGAAGGAGGAAATCCCTGAGCCTCTTTTTGGATTCTAAAAAATCCTGACTCTCCCAATGAAAATGTTCCCTTAAGGTATGCAAAGTTTTCTCCAAAAGAAAAATCCTCAGGAGGACTAGCAGAAGGGATGGATTCTTCTGCATCAGAGTCCTCATAAGGTGGAATTTAAAATTCCTGATCAGAAGAGGAATCAGAAGAAATGGAAACCTGATCTGAATATTCATAATCAGTGCCTTGCCTAGGCCTCTTAGCAGGAGGGGGTTGGGAACCCCTGATCAAGGGAATTAAATCCTCAGCCATTTTGATCATTTGTTTTTTAGGCATAGGGGCCTGAACACGTGGCCCATGCGTCGGTTTTTAAGACATAGAAATTGGTTTTGGCCTTGTTTTTGATGATGGTGTCGGTTTAATATACAAATCTTTAGGCCAGAAAACACACTCAGAAGCCGGTGCCTGCTCAGCAGCTCCGGACCTATCTAAGGGAGAGACATCCGCGGGTTCAATACTTTGTCTTGTGGCATACCGGACTCCAAATGGGTCTCAGTAAAAGCCTGCGAATCAAAAGTAGCGGGTATCAGGGGCTGCGAAAGTGCCTCACTGAGTACTGGCGAACCGGCGACTGGCTTAGGAGAAGCTTCAGTGTCGGTTTTGAACCTTGACTGTCTATCTCTGTCTTTCTTTGCGTTTTTTGTGAATTCCGGTAGTCGGATTGCTAACTGACATTTTTGGATACTTAAATCTTGAGCTAAAATATTTAGATGCAAAAATATACAGGCGGTTAATAGTGCGTTGGTTAAATTTAGCACAAAACCGACAGTAAGGCACGTTGTGGTCAGGGCCTAGGCAAGGAATACAGAACAAATGACAATCCTTATGAGGTATTTGCTTCCCACAAGTAATACAATTATTAACTTTTACTGACATCGGTAAGGACCAAGAAAAAGTTTCCCCAATGGGGTACTTAGCTTTAGGTTGAAGACTTTGGTTCTGAAACTCGAAAACGAAAATTTCAAGAGTCGGCCGACCGGCACTTGTGAACTGCTTCTGCTTCGGGCACTGCAGGGCAAGAAAGACTGATTAAAATGGCATTGGCTGCATGTTTTATACCCCTGACGACCTTACGTAATGGAAGAAGGGACAGCAACCGACAAGACTCAAGACTTTGTTATTCAGGCCGAATGAGGGCAACCTGCCAGCAGATTACCCAAATGTAATGACTGCAACAGTGAAACATGAAGAACATAATGAGCAAACTCAGTCCTGGCTCTCTTAGGGGGGGAAGGCTGGCTTCCCTTAATTAACGTAATAAGGTCTTCAGCCATTCTTATCATTTGTTTTTTAGGCATAGAGACCTGACCATGTGTTCTGGGAGTCCGTTTTCTAGGCATGGTTCGAGTTTTAGGCCTTGAAGAAGAAGATGGCATTGGTTTAATATGCAAGTCTGTAGGCCTGAATACACACTCAGAAGCCGGTGCCTGCACAGCGGCTCCGGACCCATCCAAGGTAGAGACATCTGCAGGTTCCACAGTTGAAGCATCTCGCGGCATACCGGACTCCGAATGGGTCTCAGTAGAGGCCTCTGAGTCTGAAGTAGCAAGTATCAGGGGCTGCGAAAGCGCTTCACTAAGTACCGGCGAACTGGCGACTGGCTTAGGAAAAGCGTCATCGTCAGCTCTGGACCTAGGAGGCCTGTCTCTGTCTTTATCTTTGCGTTTTTTCAGAATGTCGGTAGTCGGATGGCTTATCGAAGACATATCAGGATAATTGAACCGAGCACCAAAATATTTAGAAGCGAAACTATACCGAAGATGGATAGTTTGTGGTTTAAATAAGGCACAAAACTGACAGCGAGGTACATCGTGGTCAGGGCCTAGGCAGGGAACACAGTACGAGTGAAAATCTTTGAGGTATTTGTTTTCCACAAGTAATGCAATTATTAACTTTTACGGACATCAGTTTAGTGCAAGAAAAATTTTCCCCAACAGGATACTTAGCTTTTAGTTGAAGACTTCGGTTCTGAAACTCGAAAATGAAAATTTCAGGAGTTGGTCGACCGGCACTTGCGAACTGCTTCTGCTTCGGGCACCTCACGGCAAGAAAGACTGATGTAATGGCATCTGCTGCATGTTTTATACCCCTGACGTCACGGAAGAAGGGACAGCAACCGACGCAGGACCCAAGACTTTGTTAATCAGGCTGACTGAGGGCTACTGCATGCAGATAACCCAAATGTGATGACTGCAACAGTGAATCACAAACATCATCCAGGACTGCAACAGTGAATACACTCGAACATCTACATTTATGGTAAGTGTACACAAAGTACAGCTGTGTAAACTTACCATAAATGTAGAGGTTCGAGTGTATTCACTGTTGCAGTCATTACATTTGGGTAATCTGCTGGCAGGTTGCCCTCAGTCGGCCTGAATTCCAAAGTCTTCGGTCCTGCGTCGGTTGCTGTCTCCTCTTCCATGACGTCAGGTCGTCAGGGGTATAAAACATGCAGCCAACACCATTTTCTTTAGTTTTTCTTGCCCCCGATGTCAGGTGCCCCTCAAAAGGTAGCAATATTCTAAATATTTATATATATATATATATATATATATATATATATATATATATACACATGCATCAATATAACCTTTACCTTCATCTACAAGCAAATACACCGCATAGGTTGTAGAAGATGGAGAAGGAAAGATAAACTGTAGAATGACAGGCGGATGGCGGGCGGGTAACCTGGACTGCAACAGTGAATACACTTGAACATCTACATTTATGGTAAGTGTACACAACTGTACTATGTTCTTCGTGTTTCACTGTTGCAGTCATTACATTTGGGTAGAATCCCAAAGCTATGGTTGGGAGCCTGGAGCTAGACAGCATTAGGTGAGGCTATAAGGCCCTGCAGCACTGCAGTGGCAAAGCCTGCTCTGGACTTAGAGTAGAGAGGCAAATGGTAATGCTTTGTGAAGGTGTGAACAGAAAGCCAAGTAGCAGCCTCTAGAATGTCCTTGGTTAGTACTCCTCTGAGAAAGGCTGCTGAAGTAGCTGCAGCCCTGGTGGAGTGAGACCTAATGCCCTTGGGCACACGTTTGCCATGGTGTAAGTAGCAGAAACGGATGCAATGGCTTATCCAATTTGAAATTGTCTGCTTTGAAATAGCCTTTCCTTCTGATTCTGCAGCATATGACACTAGTAATTGCTCAGTTTTTCTTAGAGCATTAGTCCTGCTCAAGTAGAATCTTAGCTGTCTGTGTACATCCAAGGAATGCAGAATTCTCTCCCCTTTGTTCTGCGGATTTGGAAAAAAAGTTGGCAGATGAATTGTTTGGTTAAGAGCCACACTGGAAACGACCTTAGGCATAAAGGTAGGATTTGTCCTCAGAGACGCCCTGTCTGGGTAAAATATGATAAAAGGCTCCACAGCCATGAGGGCCTGGAGCTCTGAGACTCTTCTTGCTGAAGTAATTGCTAGTAACAGAGCTGTCTTCCATGACAAGAACTTTATATCAGCGGTAGCAGCTGGTTCAAATGGAGGCAGGGTGAGCTTTTCCAACACATAATTGAGGTCCCATGCAGGTAATGGTGATCTTCTAGGAGGCCTTAAATTTTTGGCTCCTCTAAGATACTGCTTTAGTAAAGGATGAGAAAAGATTGGTGGCTCTGTATTGTAATGAGCCGAAATGGCAGAGGCATGGATTTTGATTGATGAAAAAGATAGGCTTTTGTCAAGCATCTCAGTTAAGTATTGTAATATGTGTGGAATATGCGGTTCTGCTGTATCAGTACCTTGTGCTAGATTCCAAGCACAGAATCTCTTCCATTTGTCAGCACAAGATTTTCTAGTACTAGGCCATCTGGCTTCCAAAATGACATCCATCACAGCTTTACTGAGAGGTGTTGTCTGTATGATTATAGGATTAACCATGCTGCCAGGTTCAGAGTCTGTAGTTGATTGTGCATGATCTGATTGTTTTGCTGGGACAGTAGTTGTAGTTTTTGAGGCAAGGTCCAAGCTGGGTATTGAGACAAGTTCCTTAGGATTGGGTGCCAGTATTGGCGGGGCCAGTCCGGGGCAATTAATATCATCTTTGGCTTCTCTTGTCTGACTTTTAGGAGGACCTTGGGTAGAAGAGGCAGAGGAGGAAAGGCATAAACTGATAGGTTTTTCCAACTGAAGGATAGGGCGTCCACTTTCCATGCTTGTCTGTGGTAAGTCCTTGTACAGAATCTTTTCAGTTGATAATTTTGAGGAGAGGCAAATAGGTCTGTGTCTGGGCTCCCCCATTTCTTTGCTAACATGCGGATTACTTGTGGATTTAGTTTCCACTCGTGAGGATCCATAAGGATTCTGCTTAAATCATCCGCCAGAGTGTTTTGTTTTCCTGGCAGGACTTGAGCTTGAAGATTTATTTGGTAGGTCAAAGCTGTGCCCCACAGTGCCATGGCTAATCTGCAAAGGGGGTAGGAGTGTGCCTCCTTGCTTGTTTATACACCACATGACTGTGGTGTTGTCCGTCTTTATCAGTAGTTGTCCTGGATGAAGTAAGTCCTTGAAGGCTGTTAGGGCATTTTGAACAGCTATCATCTCTTTCTGGTTTGTATGTAGATGCATTTGATTTGGTGCCCATATGCCCTGAATGCATCTTCCTGCCATGTGGCCCCCCAGGCATAATCTGATGCGTCTGTTAAGGTTTGGCTGGCAGGGGGTAGAGTGAAGGGGCATCCCATGTTTTGGTGACAGGCTTCTGCCCACCATAGAAACTCCTGTTGCAGGCAGGGGATGAGAGGAATCATTGTTTCCAGACTGTGTGAATGTTGACTCCATAAACTTTTTAGGTACCACTGTAGTTTCCTCATATGCAGTCTTGCATATGGAATTAGTAGGATGCAGGATGCCATGAAGCCCAGAGCCTGCAGAATTTGTCTTGCAGAAGACTGGATTTTTGTTGCCATCAGTTTGAAGTAAGTAGTCAGTTGCCTTTGTTTGTCTGGCGTGAGGTAAGTCACCTGGGCAGTTGTATTCAAGCTTGCACCCAGGAATGTTATCTTTTGAGAGGGTACCAACTGTGATTCATTTTCATTTATTGTGTACACAGGTATGTTAGAAGCCTTTTCACAAATGCCAGGTGTCGTAGAACAGTGTCCTTGTTCTCTGCTTGAATGAGACAGTTGTCCAAGTAAGGATACAATTGAAAACTTCTTTGTCTGCAAAATGCAATTACTGGTGCCAGGCACTTTGTAAAGACCCTGCGCGCAGTAGACAAGCCAAAGGGCAGTGCAGAGAATTGGTAATGCATTAAGCTAGCCTTGAATCTGTGGTATCTTCTGCACGACTGTCTTATTGGGACACATAGGTATGCCTCTTTTAGGTCTAAAGTCACCAGCCAAGCATTCTTGCCCAGCATGGGCAGAAGCTGTTGACAAGTGAGCATTCTAAATTTTGGAATGTCCAGGTATGTGTTCAAAATCAATAAATCCGTATTGGCCGCCAGGCTTTGTCCTTTCTGGGTACCAAGAACAGTCTTGAGTAAAAAACCTTGTCCTTTTTCTTGTTCTGGTACTGTCAGAATGTCCCCCATATCCATGAGGGACGTAACCTGTTTCTGTGCCTCTGCCCACTGATTTTTTGGCAGATCTGTCCAACCACTTGTCATTGGCAGAGCGTGGAAATGGAATCTGTATCCCTGTGATACGATGTTTAGTATCCACTTGTCCTGGGTTAACAACTGCCAATTTTGAGCAAAAAGTGCTATTTTTCCCCCTATGGGTGCTGCCAAAAGATAAGTGCTTGGTGTAGCCAGAGGGAAGTCATTGGGATTGCTTTCTGTAGGTTTGCGCTTTATTTCCTCCAGATTTGGAGGTGGATGCGCCCCATTGCTTTGACCTGTACGAGTCTTGAGCCTGGTACCTGGAACCCTTAGGGCGTCTGGATTTGCCCCTTTGAGCTCCGTCTGACACAGGAAAGGACGATTTTTTTGTAGGCCAGTGTCTTCTGAATCTAGGTGGCTGTACTTGCAAGAAATCTTTCACAGTTTGCATAGACTTAGCTTTGTCTTCCATTTTCTTTAAAACCTCTTCTGCCTTAATACCAAACAGAGAATCATGCTGTAAAGGTGCATCTAGCAATTTAGCTTTAACATGATCAGGCAAATTTTGTTCCTTTAATCAGGCATGCCTCCTAATCACAGATCCAGTAACTGTGGCCCTGCAGGAGGCCTCTAAAGAATCAAAACCACATTGCAAAGTATGTTTTCCAACTTGTTCAGCTGCATGCAATAATTCCTGCAATTCCTTATTTTCTGCACATTCTGAAATCAACATCATTTTCTGTTTCAGCAATCCCATAACATATTGTTTGTACTTAAGCATATGAAATTGACAGTTTAAGGCTCTGATTGCCAAGGTTGCAGATGTATAAACGTTTTTTCCCCATCTGTCCAGTGCCCTTGAATCTCTGTCGAAGGGGGTAGGGTTTTTTTGCTGTTGAGGCCTTAACTCCCTTTGGACCCTGTGAAATAGTTTCAGGATCAGCAGCAGGGTTTCTAAATAAAAATTTATGAGAGTCAGGGACCCTGTAATACCTGTCAGGCTTACTGGGAGTCAGAGGTAAGGAGTCAGGGGTCAGGCTTGACTCCGAAAACACATCATCCACAATGTCTAAAACAGGAGGAATGGCTAAAGGCTTGTGCTGAGGGAGGAGGAGGAAATCCCTGAATCTCTTTTTTGATTCTGAGAAGTCTTGACTCTCCCAGTGGAAATGCTCCCTCAAAGTATGCAAGGTTTCTCCAAATGAATAATCCTCAGGAGATGGATGCTGATGGAACAGACTCCTCAGCATCAGAATCCTCATAGGGAGGTAAAGATAATTCCTGATCAGAAAAGGAATCAGAAGTAACAGAAGTCTGATTTGAAGATTCATAGTCAGTGTCTTGCCTAGGCCTGTTATCTGGAGGGGGATGGGTACACCTGATCAAGGTAATAAGGTCTTCAGCCATTTTGATCATCTGTTATTTTAGGCATAGAGGCCTGTGCACGTGGCTCAGGCATCGTTTTGTTAGTTTTAGAAGGTGTCTTTGCCTTTGGTTTTGCAGCTTTCGGTTTGATATAAAAATGTTGAGGTCTGAAGACACCCTCAAAAGCCGGTGCCTGCTCAGCGGCTTCCGACCCATCTGAGGGAGATACATCCGTCGGTCCAATACCTTGAGTATCTTGCGGCATGCCGGCCCCCACGAGTGTCGGTAGAGGCCTGCAACTCGAAGGTAGCAGGTATCAGGGGCTGCGAAAGCGCCTCACTGAGTACCGGCGAACCAGCGACTGGCTTAGTAGAAGCTTCCTGCCTTTCTCTGTCCTTTTCTTTGCGTTTTTTATGTACTCCGGTAGTCAGATTGCTATCCGACGACATTTCTGGGTAGTTAAATCTGTTTCCAAAATACTTAGATGCAAAAATATAACGATGCTTAACAGTGCGCTGGTTAAATCTAGCACAAAACCGACAGCCAGGTACGTTGTGATCAGGGCCTAGGCAAGGAATACAGTATACATGGAAATCCTTATGAGATATTTGCTTCCCACAAGTAATACAATTATTAACTTTTTCTGACATCGGTAAAAAGCAAGAAAACATTTTCCTCAATGGGGTACTTAGCTTTAGTAAAGACTTCGGTTCTGAAACTCAAACATTTCAGTAGTCGGCCAACCGACACTTGCAAAATGCTTCTGCTTCGGGCACCGCGTGGCAAGAAAGACTAAAGAAAATGGCGTTGGCTGCATGTTTTATACCCCTGATGACCTGATGTCATGGAAGAGGAGACAGCAACCGACGCAGGACCAAAGACTTTGGAATTCAGGCCAATTGAGGGCAACCTGCCAGCAGATTACCCAAATGTAATGACTGCAACAGTGAAACACGAAGAACATCTGTACTATGTTCTTCGTGTTTCACTGTTGCAGTCATCACACTTGGGTTGATTCCCAAAGCTGAAGAAAAGGGTGGAGGCAGTCAAGAAGACTGGGGGCTGGCTAGGATGCCCTGCAAGACTGTGGTGGCAAAGCCTGCTCTAGATTTGGAGAAGATAGGCAGGTGGCAATGCTTGGTGAAGGTTTGAACAGAAGTCCATGTTGCAGCCTCCAGGATGCCCCTAGTGGGGTAGTGGGGACCCCTCTGAGAAAAGCTGCAGAGGCGGAGGTTGCCCTGGTGGAATGCGTCCTGACCACCTTTGGGGGTAGTTTTCCATGCTATTTGTAGCAGAAATGGATGCAGTGCGCTATTCATTTGGAGACTATCTGTTTGGATATGGCCTTGCCCTCTGCCCCTGCTGCAAAGCTGACTAGCAATTGGTCAGTTTTTCTAAAAGATTTAGTCCTATCCAGACAAAATCTGAGCTGTCTGTGCACATCTAGAGAGTGCAGAATCCTTTCCCCCTTGTTTTGTAGGTTAGGGGAAAAAGGTGGGCAAAAGAATGGATTGGTTGAAAGCCACACTGGACACCACTTTAGACATGAAGGATGGGTTAAGCCTCTACAGCCATGAGTGCTTGTAGCTCTGAAACCGTTCTAGCTGAAGTGATGGCCAGAAGCAAGGCTGTTTTCCAAGAGAGGAATTTTAACTCTGCTGAAGCTGCAGGCTCAAAGGGGGGGGGGGGTAGGGTGAGCTTTTCCAACACAAAGTTAAGGTCAAAAGCTGGGGTAGGAGCTCTTCCGGGTGGCCTTAAGTTGTTAGCCCTTCTTAGGAACTGTTTGATGAGAGGGTGTGAGAAGAGAGGTGGCTCTGTGCTGTAATGAGCAAAGATGGCAGAGGCATGAATTTTAATAGAAGAGAAAGACAGACCCCTATGTAGTAGGTCTGCTAGGTAATCCAGGATGAGGTAGGGAAGCTTGTGCTGTTTCGGGTCCCTTAGCTTGGTTCCAGGTGCAAAACCTTTTCCACTTGTCAGCATAGGATTTTCTGGTGCTGGGGCATCTAGCCTTGCGTATAACATCCAGGACTTGTTTGCTTAGACTAGCAGCTTGAGGAGAGTCAGGGAATAAGCCAGGCTGTCAGGTTCAGGGTCTGCAATTGTGGATGCATGAATTCTCCATTTGTCTGGGTCAGGAGTGTTGGAATCAGAGGTAGGTGCCATAGTGGCAGGGGTGACGGGGGCACATCAATGGGTACCAGTGTTGGCGTGGCCAGTCTTGGGCAATCAAGATTGCCCTTGGTTTTTCCTCCCTTATTTTGAGCAGTACCCTTGAAATGAGTGGTAGAGGGGGAAATGCATAGATCCGAGAGGTTTACCCATTGGAAGGATACAGCATCCACTTTCCAGGCCTTGCTGCGAGGTTCCCTGGTGCAGAAGTTGTTGAGCTGATGACTGGAGTGGGAGGCAGAAAGGTCCACCTTTGGGGTGCTCCATTTCTGGGTTACAAGTTTGAAGGTTCTGTGGTTTAGCTGCCACTCGTGTGGGTCTAGCAGGTTTCTGCTTAAGTGCTCTGCCAGCGATTTTAGGGACCCTGACAGGAATTGTGCTAGCAGGTGTATTTGCATTGCTGAGGCTGTGTGCCAAAGGGTCATGGCGACCATGCAGAGAGGATAAGAGTGAGTCCCTCCCTGCTTGTTGATATACCACATCACTGTGGTGTTGTCTGTTTTGATCACTAGAGGCCCCGGGGAAAGTAGGGTTCTGAAAGCTGTCAGGGTGTGCTGAACAGCTAGCATCTCTTTTTGGTTGATGTGCAGATGTATTTGATTTGGGCTCCAATGGCCCTGAATGCACCTGCCATTTAGGTGTGCACCCCAAATGTAGTCTGATGCATCTGTGGTGAGGGTTTGGGCGGCATGGGGTTGTGAGAAAGGAAGTCCCTTGTTGTGGTTGCAGCTGCTGCTCACCAAAGAAAATCTTTCCTTAGAACAGAGTATCATAGGTATGATAGTTTCCAGGTCTTGAGAGTGTTGACACCAAAGGCTTTTTAGGTACCACTGTAGTTTCCTCATATGCAGTTTGGCATATGGAATGTGTAGAATGCAGGAGGCCATGAACCCTAGAGCTTGCAGGATTTTCCTTGCGGATAACTGGGTTCTGGTGGCTAGTTGAGAGAAGTAACCTGTCAGGAAGGCTCGTTTTTCTGGAGTAAGGAATGACATCTGGGATGCTGTGTCCAGGCTTGCTCCCAGGAATACAATTTTTGTGTGGGGACTAATTTTGATTTCTTTTCGTTGATAGTATACCCCAGGGAAGTCAGTAGGTCCTTTACAAAGGTCAAGTGCTGTAACAGTTTTTCTTGACAGCCTGAATCAGGCATTCATCTAAGTAGGGGTAAATTTGAATATTTCTTTGTCTGCAAAAACCAATGGCTGGAGCCAGGCATTTGGTGAAAGCCCTGGGAGCAGTGGATAAGCCAAAGGGAAGTGCAGAGAACTGAAAGTGCATAGATCCTGCCCTGAAATGTAAATATTTCCTGCAAGATTCCCTGACTGGGATGTGTAGGTAAGCCTTTTAGGTCTAGGGTGGCTAACCAAGCATCCTTGGAAAGCATAGGAAGAAGCTGCTGGAGGGTGAGCATTTTGAATTTTGGTAGCACCAGAAAGGTGTTTAGAATAGATAGATCGAGGATTGGGTGCCAGGTGCCCTCTTTCCTGGGTACCAGGAAGAGTCTGGAATAGAATCCTTGGCCTATCTGGTCTGCAGGAACATACTGTATTGCCCTCATGGAGAGCAGGGAATGGACTTGCTTTCTGGCCTCTGCCCACTGGTTTGAAGGATGATCTGGGAACCCTTTTGGGGTTGGCAGAGTGTGGAACTAAAATTTGTATCCCTGGGACACTATGATTAGGACCCATCGGTCGTTGGTAATGGAGAACCAGTTGTTTGCATGGAAGGAGAGTTTTCCTCCTAGGAGCACAAGCAGGTGGGCAGAGGTAAGGGGTGGAGGTGTAAAGTCATTCTGAGTTCTTACCATAAGGGGGTGGCTTAGCACTCCCTGTTTTTGAAGAGTAGGAACTCCATTGCTTAGATCTCTGCATTCCCTGGGACTGCTGTCTGGGGGGTCTGCTTCCCCTGGGTCTTGGCTGAGATGGCCTAGAGGGGGCTAGAAAGGACCAGTGCTTGGAGGGGCAATGCCTACTGAACCTCGGAGGCTGGACCTGTAAAAAGTCTGTCTGCAGAGATTTAACTTTTTCTTCCATCTTTTTTTAAAACCTCTTCTGCCTTGGTGCCAAACAAATTGTCTATGTTCAATGGTGCGTCCAATAATTTCGATTTGACATGGTCTGGCAAGGTCTGTTCCTTAAGCCAAGCATGCCTTCTAAGGACAGAACCAGAGACTGCTGCCCTGCAAGATGCTTCTAGGGCGTCAAAGCCACACTGCAAGGTGTGCTTAGTAACTTGGCTTGCAGAATGCATAAGCTCTTGTAATCTTTATTTTCTGCACAAAATAAAAGAAGGTAATTTTTATTTGAGAAGTTCCATGGTATGCTGCTGATATTTCAGCATGTGAAACTGACAATTTAGTACTCTAATAGCAAGAGTAGCAGAGGTGTATACTTTTTTACCCCATCTGTCTAAAGCTCAGGAATTCCTGGCTGAGGGGGTGGGATTCTTAGTTGAGGTTGCTTCAATTCTTTTAGGTCCTTGGGAGATGACCTCTGGGTCAGCAGTAGGATTTTTGAAAAGGAATTTGTGAGAGGCAGAGACTCTGTAGTACCTGTCAGGTTTCCTGGGAGCAGGAGGAAGGATGTCAGGAGTGAAAATGGATTCCATAAAAACATTATCCACAACATCCAGGACAGGAGGAATGGCTAAAGGTCTGTGCTATGGTAAATCTAAGAATTCCCTGAGTCTCTTTTTTGACTGAGGAAAGTCCTGACATTCTCATTGGAAATGCTCCCTTAAAGTATGTAGGGTTTGGCCAAATGAAAAATCCTCGGGAGGAGAGGCAGAAGGAATGGATTCCTCTGCAAAAGAATCCTCATAAGCAGAGAGGGGTTGCATGTCTTCATATTCAGAAACCTCAGTCATCGGACTCCTGTTCAGATAAAACTACTGGGGACAAGTCTCTGTCTTTTGAAAGGGGAAGCCTGGCTTCCCCTAAGCATAAAGTCTTCTGCCATTTTAAGCATTTGAGATTGAGTCATGGAGGCAGGTGCCTGAGCTTCGGTCGTCGTTTTTTAGGAGATGTTCGTACCCTGGGCCTTAGAAACCCGGTAGTTTTAGAAAGAACTGAAGATGCAAAAGAAGTCGTCAGTTTGTGTCGAGTATCGGTAGTGCAAAGAAAGTACAGTTGTGTACACTTACCATAAATGTGGATGTTCAGAGTGTATTCACTGTTGCAGTCATTACATTTGGGTAATCTGCTGGCAGGCTGCCCTCAGTCGGCCCGATTAACAAAGTCTTGGGTCCTGCGTCAGTTGTTGTCCTTTCTTCCATGACGTCAGGGGTATAAAACATGCAGCTGACACCATTACATCAGTTTTTCTTGCCCCAGATGTCAGGTACCCCCCAAATGGGAAGCAAAATATATATATATATATATATATATATATATATATATATATATATATAGCTATACATAATTTAAAACACAAAAAATATACCTCCAAACAAAAGCAAATACACCAAAAAGGCTTTTAAGCATAGTAAAAGAAAGTAGAGGTAACAGGGGGCTGGAGGGTGGGTAACCAGGACTGCAACAGTGAATACACTTGAACATCTACATTTATGGTAGGTGTACACAACTGTACTATGTTCTTTGTGTTTCACTGTTGCAGTCATTACATTTCAGTAGATTCCCAAAGCTATGGTTGGGAGGATGGATTTATACAGCATTAGGGACCAGCTATAAGGCCCTGCAGGACAGCAGTGGCAAAGCCAGCCATGGATTTAGAGAAGAAAGGTAAATGGTAATGTTTGGTGAATGTATGAACTGAGCTCCAGGTAGCAGCTTCTAGAATGTCTCTGGTAGGAACACCTCTGAGAAAGGCTGTAGAAGTAGATACAGCCCTGGTGGAATGAGATCTGCTCCCTTGGGTAATAGTTTTACCATGGTGCATATAGCAGAAACGAATACAATGGCTTATATATTTGGAAATAGTCTGCTTTGAAATAGCCAACAGTTGCTGAGATTTTCTTAGAGATTTTGTCCGATTTAAGTAAAATCTAAGTTGTCTGTGTACATCCAATGAATGCAGAACCCGCTCCCCCTTGTTCTGTGCATTGAGAAAAAGTCTGCAGTAGCAGCTGGCTCGAAAGGAGGGAGAGTGAGTTTTTCCAATACAAAATTGAGGTCCCAGGCAGGGGTTGGAGCTCTCCTGGGAGGTCTTAAGTTTTTGGCCCCTCTGAGATACTGCTTTAGCAGACGAGGGGAGGTTCTGTGTTGTAATCAGCTGAAATGGCAGAAGTATGGATTTTTATGGAAGAAAAGGACAGGCCCTGGTGAAGCATCTCAGTTAAGTATTGTAAAATCTGAGGAATATTGGGCACTGCTGTGCTTATTCCTTGTGATTGGTTCCAGGCACATAATCTTTTCCATTTGTCAGCATAAGATTTTCTAGTACTAGGCCTTCTCGCCTCCAAAATGACATTCATCACAGGTTTGCTGAGGGATGCTAAGGGCGAAGTTAGGTGATTAGCCACGCTGCAAGATTCAAAGTTTGAGCCGAGTGTGTAGAATTTGGTTGTTCTGCTGAGACAGTAAGTAAGGTGTCTGAGGCAGGTGCCACGGTGAAAGGTGTGACACACTGCACAGGAGTGGGTACCAGTGTTGGCGAGGCCAGTCTGGAGCAATCAGAATCATTTTTGGTTTGCCCTGTCTGACTTTTAATAGAACTTTGGAGAGCAGAGGCAGAGGGGGAAAAGCAGAGAATGAAAGGTTTTTCCAGCTGAATGATAGAGCATCCACTTTCCAAGCTTTTTTGTGATGGGTTCTTGTGCAAAATTTGTCCAACTGATAGTTCTGGGGCGAGGCAAAAAGATCTATGTCTGGACTCCCCCATTTGTGTGTCATGGTGAAAATCTGTGGTTCCAGTTTCCATTTGTGTGTGTCCATGAGATTTCTGCTTAGTTTGTCTGCCAGAGTATTCAGCTTTTCTGGCAGGAATTGAGCTTATAGTTGTATTTGGTAGGTCAAGGCCGTGTTCCACAGTGCCATAGCTAGTCTGCAAAGGGGGTGGGAATGTGTTCCCCCCTGCTTGTTTATGTACCAAATAACTGTGGTGTTGTCTGTCTTTATCATTAATTGTCCTGGATGAAGGAAGTCTTTAAAGGCTGTCAGTGCATTCTGTACAGCTAGCATCTCTTTCTGATTGATATGAAGGTGCATTTGATTTGGGCTCCATTTGCCCTGAATGCACTTCCCTGCCAGATGAGCTCCCCAAGAACAGTCCGATGTGTTTGTAGTTAGGGTTTGGGCGGCAGGGGGTGGAGTGAATGGCAGTCCCTTGTTTTGGTGGCAGGCCTCTGCCCACCATAGGAACTCTAGTTGCAGGTAAGGTATGACAGGAATCATTGTTTCCAGGCTGTGACAATGTCGACTCAAACTTTTTAGGTACCACTGAAGTTTCCTCATATGCAGTCCTGCATATGGAATTAGAAGAATGCAGGAGGCCATGAACCCCAAGGCCTGCAGAATTTGTCTTGCAGATAGCAGGGTTTTTGTGGCCACCTGTTTGAAGTAAGTCATCAATTGAATTTGCTTTTCTGGCGTAAGATAAGCCATCTGGGCAGTTGTATTCAAGCTTGCACCCAGGAATGTCATTTTTTGAGAGGGTACCAGTTGTGATTTCTTTTCATTTATGGTGTACCCCAGACATGTTAGAACCCTTTTTACAAACGCCAGATGCTTTAGAAGAATGTTCTTGTTTTCCGCCTGAATTATACAGTTGTCCAGGTATGGATATATTTGAATATTTCTTTGCCTGCAAAATGCAATTACTGGAGCCAGGCACTTTGTGAAGACCCTGAGCGCAGTAGATGAGCCAAAGGGCAGTGCAGAGAACTGGTAATGCAAGTGGCCTGCTTTGAAGCGGGGGTATCTTCTAAAAGATTCCCTGATTGGGATATGCAGGTAAGTCTCAAGTCTAGAGTTACCAAACAGGCATCTTTGCCTAGCATAGGAAGAAACCGTTGAAGAGTCAGCATCTTGAATTTTGTAATGTTCAGAAATGTGTTTAGAGTAGATAACTCCAGAATTGGACACCATGATTTGTCTTTTCTGGGTACCAGGAAAAGTCTTGAATAGAAACCTTGTCCCTTTACCTCTTCTGGTACTGGTTGAATAGCCCCCATGTTCATGAGGGACAGAACTTGTTTCTGGGCCTCTGCCCACTGATTTGGGGGCAGGTCTGGCCATCCGTTTGGGATTGGCAATGTGTGGAAATGAAATCTGTATCCCTGGGATACTATATTTAAAACCCATTTGTCCTGGGTTATGAGTTGCCATTTTCGTGCATGAAGTGCCAGTTTTCCCCCCAAAGGGGAAGCTGAAAGATAAGTGCATGGTGAGTGCAGAGGGAAGTCATTGAGACTGTTTACCATAGGGAGGTGCCTTGTTTCCAGATTTGGAGGTGGAGGCACCCCCACTATTTTATTCTAAAAATCCCTTGTGACTGAAACCTGGAGCCTTTGGAATGTCTGGGTTTGACTTGAGTGGCTCTTGAAGGAACGGGAAAGGACCAGTTCTTAGTAGAGTAAAATAAAGTCCTGGACACCACTGTAGGTACAAAATCTCTTTATATTTTCCACAAAACACGAAAGATGAGCACTTTCGTCTAATGACTAGACTTCATCAGATAAAAGCACTGGTACCAATAACAACTTTTATACAAAGTCTCATTCAATAATTACACTAAATTAAGATTTAAAGAAACACATCTATAAAACTTATATTTTCCTATTTAAATGAACCATATAAAATGCTAAAAGAACTTTTTCATGGTTTAAATATATAAATTTCCACACATTAGTATGTCTTTGCAAAATAACCCCATCATTTAATCATATTTATAATGTAACCCACACTGTTTAAACATTTTCAGCTTTTTTGTGCAATACAGATTTTACACTGATATAATCATTAAGACCTGGTGGGGTGTTGGATTTGCACCTAAGCTGCCATAACAGTTCCTTGTACAGTAAAACATTTTTTATACCACCCTCTCCCCTTGGAAAATACCTTTGAACTAAATCAATAATGCCAAATTTAAATCTTATAAAGGAAGGAGGACAAGATACACTATGCTTATACAAAGCACTTGTTTCCTTGTGGGTCCTGATGTCGTATAGATGTTCATAAATACGGTCCTTGAATGTCCTTTCAGTTTTTCCTATACAGTATGCACTACATTCAGTGCATAAAGCCATATAAACTAGCATTTTGGACTTACAATTCCCTTTAATAAATCTCACCACACTGTTCAAGCCATTGTTTAGTGTAACAGTTGCCTCACCACATACATAAGCACAAACGCTACATGCGTAGTAGCCTTGTGTTGTATAAATTCACTTTTTCCATGTTCAAAGGTCCTCTTAAAATTAGTTCCCACCTTGTATGTAAAAACAGGTTGTGCACCCACTAACTGGTGTACCTCCTTATCAATTTTCATTAAATTCCAGTTGTTTTTGATTATGTCTAAAAATGACTCTGAAAACGTGTTATACTGAATAATACATGCTGTATTGTATTTACTTCTCTCATCCATAACTGCTTTAGAAGTCTGAAGGGGTTGACCTAATAGGGCCTTATATTTAGTGCCCCATTTATCTATAACCTCTTTTAAAATTTCAGTAACCATTTCGAAGGGGTATTCTCTCTCGGTGAAACATTTACCCAGGAAAATCATTTCTTGTTCTAAATCACAAAAATCAGAAGTCATCCTGGCTATCCTAACTGCTTGACCCTTAATCAAGCTTTTCTTTTGTGCAGAAGGGTGGTGGCTACTAAAATGCAAAAAAACTATTGCACCAAGTAGGCTTCCTATAGATGTTAGATTTGAAACCAGTAGAGGTCTTAGAAATGGTAACATCCAAATAATTAATGTAGTACTCATTGTATGAATGTGTAAAAGAGAAAAAATTGTGTACATGAACTCGAATACTCCATAAACTGGTTCAGTTCTGCTTTAGATCCATCCCATAACACAAAAATATCATCCAAAAATCTCAGGTACAATTTGACATGGCTGTAAAAGACAGAGGGAAAAACAAATTTGTTTTCCCATTCAAGTAGTACCAAATTAGCTTATGTTGGAGCACATGCAGCTCCCATAGCAATACCGCTAATCTGTTGATAAAATTCTCCTTGGAAATGACTATAATTTGAATCCAGTATGACCTCCACAAGTTCTAACACCAAAGAATTTTGTCCCTGGGTAAAGTGGAATACTTAAAAATACAATCACTAAAGTATTCAAACCCCTCTCTCCCAGGAATACAGGTAAACAGATCCTTCACGTCGATAGTAAGAAAGATACAGTCTGCACTCCACAGGTTCTGGGTCATTTTACTCAAAAATTCCCATAAAATGTGGAGTTTGATTAATTATATCCTTAATATGTCTATCTATAAATAATGCCAACGGATGCGTTTTAGAGTTCCTTGCAGATACTATCGGTCTAAAAGGAGGTGCTTGTATAGATTTATGCACCTTCGGGACTCCAAAAATGTTGGGAATATTAGGATACAATTGTTTTAAAAAATTATATGTCTTAGAATCAATTCTTTTTTCTAATAAATACTCTTCCAATAGAGAATATATTCTACTATAAGCTATATGAATCTGATTAATAGAGACAGGGGTATATGTAACACTGTCTAGTAGAATATTGGTGATAACATTGTTGTAATCTTCTACATTGTAAATAATCACCCCTCCACCTTTATCAGGTTTCATGATACGCAGAGAATCTTGTGTCTGAAGTTCATGTAACAAACTATTTTCTTCCATAGTTAAGTTGGAATGTTCTCTCTGCCATTTACTTTTGGCATAAGTTGCATATATTTCCTCAGTAACAACTTTTTCAAATAATAAGGTGGGGTGAAGTGGGGGGTTAAATGTACTATGTCTCACCAAAATTCTTAGTAGGCCAGTGCCTACTAAATCTTGGAGGTTGCACTTGTAAGAAATCTTTCACAGTTTGCATAGATTTAGCTTTATCTTCCATCTTTTTTAAAACTTCTTCAGCCTTATTACCAAACAGACGGTCCTGTTGTAAAAGAGCATCCAACAATTTTGCTTTAACATGACCAGGCAGAGTTTGCTCTTTGAGCCAAGCATGCCTTCTTAGCACAGACCCAGTTAAAGCAGCCCTGCAAGAGGCTTCCAAAGAATCAAAACCACATTGCAAAGTATGTTTTCCAAATTGTAAAGCTGAATGCAATAAATCCTGTAAATCTATTTTCCACACAGTCAGAAATTAACATCATTTTTTGTTTAAGCAGTCCCATGATATGCTGTTGATATTTAAGCACATGAAATTGACAGTTTAAAGCCCTGACTGCCAAAGTTGCAGAAGTGTAAACCTTCTAACCCATCTATCCAGCGCCCTGGAATCTCTATCAGAAGGGGTAGGATTTTTAGCAGTAGAGTCCTTAATGCACTTGAGAACCTGAGAAATGGTTTCAGGATCTGGAGTAGGATTTTTGAAAAGGAATTTGTGGGAGTCAGGAACCCTGTTGCATCTGTCTGGATTACAAGGAGCCGGAGGCAGAGAATCAGGAGCCATACTAGATTCTGAAAAAACATCAACAATGTCTAGAACAGGAGGTATAGCCAAAGGCCTATGCTGAGGAAGAAGAAGAAAATCTCTGTCTCTTTCTAGATTCAGAGAAATCCTGACTTTCCCAGTGGAAATGTTCCCTTAAGGTATGTAAATTTTCTCCAAAAGAAAAATCATCAGGGGGAGAAGCAGAAGGAATGGAATCTTCTGCATCAAAGTCCTCATAAGTAGGTAAAGACAAATCCTGTTCTTAAGAAGAGTCAGAAGCAATAGAATCCTGTTCAGAAGATTAATAATCAATGTCTTGCCTAGGCCTCTTAGAAGGAGGGGGGGTGGTTACTCCTGATCAGAGTAATTAAATCTTCAGCCATTTTGATCATTTGTTTTTTAGGCACATGTGGCCCAGGCGTCGGTTTTTTAGACATAGATTTAGATTTTGGCGTTAGTTTTGAAAATGGCGTCGGTCTAACATATAAATTTGTAGGCCCGAAAACACCCCTCAGAAGCTGGTGCCTGCACAGCGACTCCGGACCCATCTAAGGAAGAGACATCCGTGGGTTCCACAACTGAAGCATCTCGCAGCATACCGTACTCCGAATGGGTCTCAGTAGAGGCCTGCGAATCAGAAGTAGCGGGTATCCGGGGCTGCGAAAGCGCCTCACTGAGGCGACTGGCTTAGGAGAAGCGTCATCAGTTTTGGACCTCAACAGTCTGTTTCTGTCTTTTTCTTTGCATTTTTTAGGTATTCCGGTAGTCGGATTGCTAACTGACAACATTTCTGGATAATTAAATTGTGAGCCAAAATATTTAGAAGCAAAAATATACAGACGTTTAATAGTGCGTTGATTAAATTTAGCACAAAACCGACAAGGTACGTTGTGGTCAGGGCCTCGGCAAGGAATACAGTACAAATGAAAATCCTTATGAGGTATTTGCTTCCCACAAGTAATGCAATTATTAACTTTTACTTGCATCGGTATGGAGCAAGAAAAAGTTTCCCCAGTGGGGTACTTAGCTTTTAGTTGAAGACTTTGGTTCTGAAACTCGAAAACGAAAATTTCAGGAGTCTGCTAACTGGCACTGGCGAACTGTTTCTGCTTCGGGCACCGCGCGGCAAGAAAGAGATGTAATGGCGTCGGCTGCATGTTTTATACCCCTGACAACCTGACATCATGGAAGAAGGGACAGCAACTGACGCAGGACCCAAGACTTTGTTAATCAGGCCAACTGAGGGCAGCCTGCCAGCAGATTACCCAAATGTAATGACTGCAACAGTGAAACACGAAGAACATCTTCCTTGGAAGCCGGTGTCTGCTCAGTGGCTCTGGACCCATCCAAGGTAGAGACATCCACAAGATCCTTAGTTGAAGAAGTCTCTCTCAGCATACCGGACTCTGAACGGGTCTCGGTAGCAGCCTGCAAATCCACAGAAGCGGGGCATCAGGGGCTGCAAAAGCACCTCACTGAGGACAGGACAACTGACGACTAGCTTATCAGAAGCGCCGATGGCAGTTTTGGACCTGTGCGGTCTGTCTCTGTCTTTATCCTTACGTTTTCTTTGGAAGATCGATAGTCCGATGGCTTACCGAAGCCATATTGGAATACGAGGACTGAGAGCGAAAATATTAACTACAAATAAGGGCCCGACGATGTACAGTTCTGGCATTGAGCAAAGCACAAAAGCGACAGCGAGGGATGTCATGGTCTGGGCCTAAACAGGTGTGACAGTAAGAATGGAAATCTCGGTGTGGTATTTGCTTTCTACAAGCGAGACAATTGTTACTTTTTCTGACATCGGTTACAGCAAGAAAAAAAGGATACCCAACGGGGTTACTTAGCTTTAAAAGACTTCAACTTCAGTTCGGAAACGAAAACTCAGGTAGTGGCCGACCGGCACTCATGCGAACTGCTTCTGCTTCGGGCTCCTCAGCAAGAAAGAATGATGTAATGGTGTCGGCTGCCTGATTTTATACCACTGATGACCTGACATCAGTCCTGGAGCAACAGCAACTGACGCAGAAATAGTAAGCCTCTAGTATTTGGGCTGACTGAGGGCTACCCCTGGCAGGATAACCCAAGTGTGATGACTGCAACAGTGAAACACGAAGAACATCAGTGCTCTGATTCAAAAGCTATATGTTGTAACATGTAGAAACTGAGGGATTTAATACTCCTGAGACATGAGGTCATGAATACATAGAAGTTCACAAAAGGCAATATAACTGAAAATTATAAACTGCAGAGCAACTAAACACAGACCACAGATTATGAGACGACTGAATAAAGAATAACAGTTGGTTCAGGAGAAGACCCACATGAGTAAAGTGACAAAAAGAAAAATTAAGCATTTTGTTTTCAAGAGGGTCACAAAACGTTAACGGCTAACCTTGCATAACTGAAAGACCAAACAGGGCAAAAATGAGTGCCTTGTCTTTATAAAAAAAAAAAAAAAAAAAAAAAAAAATACACTGGTATACAATTCTTAAAGTCCATACCTAATGTACAACTGCCAGTTTTAATTTTCCATTGCTAAACTTTGCTGTTTCTTATTAATGTTTATAAACTACGCAAATCTAATAAATACATAGATACATACTGTACTGGAATCTTGGTTATGTTGTTTTTTTATCTTCGTACTAGTGTATTGAAATTAAGGAGAAAGTACAGTTGTGTACCTACCATAAATGTAGATGTTAGAGTGTATTCACTGTTGCAGTCATTACTCTTGGGTTATCCTGCTGGCAGGCTACCCGCAGTCGGCACGAATTCCAAAGTCTAGGTCCGGCATCGGTTGCTGTCGCCTCTTCCCTGACGTCAGTGCGCCAGGAGTATAAAAGATTCAGCCGACGCCATTTTCTTCAGTTTTTCTTGCCCCAGATGTCAGGTGCCCCCAAATTGGAAGGCTGAAAAAATATGCCAATAAAAATGCATGCACAATAACATGTCCTTCCTCTACAAGCAAATACACCAAATAGGTTGTATAGGATAGAGAAGTGCAGAAAAGTCCCAGCAAAGAAAAGGGGGATGGTGGGTGGGTAACCTGGACTGCAACAGTGAATACACGCGAACATCTACATTTATGGTAGGTACACAACTGTGCTATGTTCATCGTGTTTCAGTGTTGCAGTCATTACTCTTGGGTTGAATCCCAAAGCTGAGGAAGGGTGGCTGGGCTAAATAGGATTAGGAGAGGCTATGAGGCCCTGCAGAACTGCAGTGGCAAAGCCTGCTCTGGACTTAGAGTAAAGTGGTAGGTGGTAGTGCTTTGTGAAGGTGTGCACTGAACTCCAAGTTGCAGCCTCTAAGATATCTTTGGCTGGTACCCCTCTGAGGAAGGCTGGTGAAGTGGCTGCTGCTCTGGTGGAATGAGGCCTAATGCCCTTAGGCACTGATTTGCCATGTTGAAGATAGCAGAAACTGATGCAATGGCCTATCCATTTAGAAATAGTTTGAGATAGCCTTTCCTTGTGATCCTGCAGCATATGACACAAAGTTGCTCAGTCTTTCTGAAAGCTTTAGTTCTGTCCAAGTAGAATCGTAACTGCCTGTGTATGTCCAAAGAATGCAGAATTTTCTCACCCTTGTTCTGTGGATTAGGATAAAAGGTGGGCAAGTGAATGGTTTGGTTGAGGGCCACACTGGACACCACCTTAGGCATAAATGTAGGGTTTGTCCTCAGAGAAACCCTGTCTGGATGAAAAATGATGAAAGGTTCCACAGCCATGAGTGCTTGTAACTCAGAGACTCGCCTTGCAGAGGTTATTGCTAGGAGCAGAGCTGTTTTCCAGGATAAGAATTTTATATCTGCTGTTGATGCTGGTTCGAAAGGAGGCAGTGTGAGTTTTTCCAAAACACAATTGAGGTCCCATGTCGGAATTGGTGCTCTCCTTGGAGGCCTAATGTTTTTAGCCCTCTGAGGTACTGCCTTAATAAAGGATGAGAAAAGATAGGTGGTTCTGTATTGTAGCGGGCTGAAATGACAGAGGCATGAATCTTAATAGATGAGAAAGAAAGGTCTTTGTTTAGCATCTCCGTTAAGTATTGTAAAATCGGAGGAATATCTGGTGCACATGTGTCAATACCTTGTTCCTGGTTCCAAGCACAGAATCTCTTTTCTGGTACTGGGTCTCCTGGCCACCAAGATAACATCCATAACAGCTTTTGAAAGAGGAGTGTTCTGAATGGCTACATTATCCGTCATGCCACCAGATTTAAGGTCCTGAGTTGGCTCTGCAGGATCTGATTGTTTTGTTGGGTCAGCAAGTGAGAAGTTTGAGGCAGTATCCATGCTGGACCTTGAGACAATCTCTTTAGGATTGGGTAACAGTGCTGGCGTGGCCAGTCTGGTGCAATCAGTATCATGTTTGGCTTCTCTCGTCTGACCTTTAGGAGTACCCTGGGAAGGAGAGGCAGTGGGGGGGGAAAGCATATATGGTTAGATTTTTCCAGCTGAAGGATAGGGCGTCCACTTTCCATGCTTGCTTGTGATAAATCCTTGTGCAAAATCTCTGCAATTGGCAGTTGTGAGGGGAGGCAAATAGATCTATGTCTGGGCATCCCCATTGCCTTATCATGCTGAAGACTTGTGGATTCAGTTTCCATTCGTGGGGGATCCATGAGGTTTCTGCTTAGTTCGTCTGCCAGAGTATTTGTTTTTCCTGGCAGGAATTGTGCTTGCAGGTGAACTTGAAATGCCAATGCTGTGTCCCATAAGGTCATTGCTTGTCTGCAGAGGGGGTAGGAATGTGTACTTCCCTGCTTGTTTATGTACCACATAACCATAATGTTGTCTGTCTTTATCAGTAGTTGTCCTGGATGAAGCAGGTCCTTGAAAGCTGTCAGGGCATTTTGTACAGCTAGCATCTCTTTTTGATTGATGTGAAGATGCATCTGGTTTGCAGGCCATGTGCCCTGAATACATTTTCCTGCCATATGGGCTCCCCCAGGCATAATCTGATACGTCCATTGTCAGTGTCTGTCTTGGCTGTGGGTAAACTGAATGGCAGACCCTTGCTGTGGTGACAGGCTTCTGCCCACCATCGAAACTCCTGTTGCAGGCAGGGGATGAGTGCAATTACTGTCTCCTGGCTGTGGCAATGCTGAGTCCAAACACTTTTTTTTTTTTTTTTTTTTAAACATTCTCTTTATTAGTTTTAAAAAAATAACATACAAACATATCCAATACATCTTTGACATAAGAACATACTACACACTACTAACAACTATGTACAGGTCTCATCTATATCTTACGGAATAAAACTAATACAATGTCAGTAATATCATGTCTAAATACAATCCAGTAAAAGTTTCCAAAAATCCTTCTGTAAGGGCTGCTGCTTCATGGAATACCACAGATACTTGTGCGCGAATAATTGCTTTCTGGCTACTTGCCTAAAACCTTCCCATGACAGTGTAATCCTATTTTTCCAATTTAATGTGATGTAGTATTTTAATAACATAAATATGGCTATTAGAAGATGCATTTGCTTCTTTCTAATTCCTGGAGGGGGAATATGTAGGAGAGTAAATTTCCATGATAAAGTTGTTTTCTCGTATCCCATTTTTTTAAAATTTAACCCTTAAAGCACACCAGAGCTTGTATGAGCATTTACAACTCCAAAATATGTGAATACCATTGTAGTTTCCTCATATGCAGTCTGGCATATGGAATTAGTAGTATGCAGGATGCCATGAAACCAAAGGCCTGCAGGATTTTCCTTGCAGATAAGTGGGTTTTTGTTGCCAAATTCTTGAAGTAACCAGTTGCTTTTGTTTGCCTGGCGTGAGATAAGCCATCTGGGCAGTTGTATTCAGGCTTGCACCCAGGAATATTATCTCTTGAGAGGGCACTAGTTTTGATTTCTTTTCGTTTACTGTGTACCCTAGGCCAATTAGTAATCTTTTTACAAATGCCAGATGCTTTAGAAGAATGTCTTTGTTCTCTGCTTGAATTAGGCAGTCGTCCAAGTAGGGATATATTTGAATTCCTTTTTGTCTGCAAAACGCAATTACTGGTGCCAGGCATTTTGTGAAGACCCTGGGTGCAGTACATAAGCCAAAGGGCAGTGCAGAGAATTGGTAATGCATTGAGCCAGCTATGAATCTGAGGTATCTTCTGCAAGATTGTCTGATTGGGACATGCAGGTATGCCTCTTTTAGATCCAAAGTTACGAGCCAAGCCTTCTTGCCCAGCATGGGCAGTAGCTGCTGTAGAGTCAACATCTTGAATTTTGGAACTTCCAGAAATGTATTTAGTATAGACAGGTCCAGTATTGGTCTCCAGGTTTTGTCCTTTCTGGGTACTTGGAAAAGTCTGGAGTAAAATCCTTGCCCCTGCTCTTGTTGCGGTACTTGCTGAATGGCCCTCGTGTCCATGAGGGCTGTAATTTGTTTTTGTGCCTCTGCCCATTGATTGTGTGGCAGTTCTGGCATACCTTTTGACCTTGGTAGTGTGTGGAAATGGAACCTGTAGCCTTGGGACACTATGTTCAGGACCCATTTGTCTTGGGTAATCCTTTGCCAATTTGATGAAAAAAGTGCTAGTTTTCCCCCTAAGGGGGCTGCCACAAGAAATGTGCTTGGATCTGGTAGAGGAAAGTCATTGGGACTGTTTCCTGTAAGGTTGTGATTTGTCTTCTCCGCTTTTGGAGGTAGGAGCACCCCATTGTTTAGGCCTGTATGAGCCTTGGGGCTGACCTCTGCCTCTGGGACGCCTGTATCTGCCTCTTTGTGGTCTGTCTGACACTGGAAAGGACCAATTTTTAGGCGGCCAGTTTCTGCTAAATCTGGGTGGCTGTACCTGTAAGAAATCCTTGACTGCCTGCATGGATTTTGCTTTATCCTCCATTTTCTTCAACACCTCTTCTGCTTTAGTACCAAACAAAGTATCATGCTGTAATGGTGCATCTAATAATTGTGCTTTAACATGATCAGGCAGATTTTGTTCCTTTAACCAAGCATGCCTTCTAATAACAGAACCTGTAACAGCGGCTCTGCAGGAGGCCTCCAGTGAATCATAACCACATTGCAAAGTATGCTTTCCCACAGCTGCATGCAATAAATCCTGCAATTCCTTGTTCTCTGAACATTCAGTATTTGCCAACATTTTCTGTTTAAGCAGTGACATTAAATATTGCTGATATTTAAGCATATGAAACTGACAATTTAAGGCCCTTACAGCCAGGGTAGCAGAAGTGCAGACTTTTTTCCCCCATCTGTCTAGAGCCCTGGAATCTCTATCACAGGGGACAGGGTTTTTTTTGCAGTGGAAGCTTTAACCCCCTTGGGACCTTGTGATATAGTTTCTGGGTCAGCAGTGGGGTTTTTATACAGGAATTTATGAGAATCCGGGACACTGTAGTATCTGTCTGGCTTAGCAGGTGCAGGGGGTAGAGAGTCTGGGGACAGGCCGGACTCTGAGAATACATCGTCCACAATGTCTAGAACAGGTGGAATAGTAAGGGGTCTGTGCTGAGGAAGTAGCAGAAAGTCTCTGAGCCTTTTCTTATATTCAGAATAATCTTGGCTCTCCCAGTGGAAATGTTCCCTCATGGTATGCAGGGTTTCCCCAAAAGAATAATCTTCAGGAGGAGAGGCTGAAGGAATGGATTCTTCAGCATCAGAATCCTCATAGGGAAGCATGGATTAATCTTGTTCAGAAAAGGAAGCAGAGGAAATAGAAACCTGATCAGAAGAATCATACTCTGTCTCTTGCCTAGGCCTCTTATCAGGAGGGGGATGGGAACCCCTGATCAAAGTAATTAGGTCTTCGGCCATTTTGAGCATCTGTTTTTTAGGCGTGGTAGTTGGAGTAGGAGAATGCTGTACTTGTTTCTTTGTCTTTAATGCTGCTTTAGTCTTTGAAGCTGAGGATGGCTTAATATATAGTTGTGTAGGTCTGAAGACACCCTCAGAAGCCGATGCCTGCTCATCGGCTCCGGACCCATCTGAGGGAATGATTTCCGAGTGTCCAATACCTTGAGTATCCAGAGGATCAGTCGGCTCCACATGGGAGTCTGAAGCGGCCTGTGGCTCTGAGGTAGTGTGCGCCAGGGGCTGCGAAAGCGCCTCACTGAGAACCGGCGACTGGCCTAGAAGAGGCTTCGTCGTCGGTTTTGGACCTCGGATGCCTATCCTTTTCCTTGTCCTTGCGTTTGGTTGTCGGCTGATCCGACGGCATTATATAGTTAAATCTTTGGCCAAAGTAATGAAATGCAAAATCAAACCGACGCTTGACAGTGCGTTGGTTAAATCTAGCACAAAACCGACAACTAGCAACGTTGTGATCAGGGCCTAGGCAAGGAATACAGTAAGAGTGAAAATCCTTATGAGGTATTTGCTTCCCACAGGAAATACAATTGTTAACTTTTTCTGACATCGGTCTGGAGCAAGAAAAAAGTTTCCCCAATGGGGTACTTAGCTTTAATGAAGACTTCGGATCTGAAATTCAGATTTGAAAATCTCAGGAGTCGGCCGACCGGCACTTGCGAACTGCTTTTGCTTCGGGCACCATGCGGCAAGAAAGACTGAAGAAAATGGCGTCGGCTGCATCTTTTATACCCCTGGCGCACTGACGTCAGGGAAGAGGCGACAGCAACCAACGCCGGACCTAGACTTTGAAATTCGTGCCAACTGCGGGTAGCCTGCCAGCAGGATAACCCAAGAGTAATGACTGCAACAGTGAAACACGATGAACATCTGTATCCAAAAATGGGGGAAAAAAAACATGTTTTTAGCATATCTTAAACCTTCCTGCATTACAAATGCCTCTGCATCAAAGTGGTTATTTTCCAATTTGATATGCCCCTAAATGGCTTAAAAGGTGGCTGCCATGCTGCATATTTGCATTTCTTTTAACAGTCAATGCTTTTGTTTTGTCTCCCTGATGTCATTTCAGAGGGAAAGAAACTCCTGTGATGAGTTCAACTAGTCTTACTCTCTCTCGTTAGCTTACAACTGTGACTGCCTATTTTTGATGGTCACAATCAACCCATAAAGAGTGGCCATCTCTGACAACATCACTGAATAACAGGCTTGAAAATAATTGTTCTTTTCAAAGTAATAAAAAGAAGTTATGTACTCACCATAACATTCCATGTTTGCTGTCCATAACCTCATCTTCATTCTTGATGGTTGGGTTCAGAACAGAGCATCGGTTCCGACTCGGCCGCATACTAAAGCTCGAGAGATTTTACTGGCTCGAGGCTACATCCTATCCCAAGATGCCTAGCGACCGTTAACCAGATCTCATTTGAGAGAACTAATCACTAGACTATGCCACCCAATACAACAACTATAACAGATCCTTTGCCCATAATTCCTATGGAATAAATGGAATCAGGAAATTTACAGCCAATTTCAGAAAATTCCTCTCGATTCTCCAGGAAGGGGGAAGGACAGGCGGGATGCAAAAATGAAGGTGAGATTATGGACAACAAACACGGAACGTTATGGTGAATACATAACATTTATATGTTATCTTGTCCTATCTCGCCTTCATTCTTGACGGTTGGGACAGCATCCCTAGCACCTTCTATTTCGGGTGGCTCAAAGGAATAAAATCTTCAGAATAGTGGAACCAAAGGATGTCCTGTTCCAGGAGGCCACATCTACTTTGTAATGAGTGATAAAGGTATGAGGGTTAACCCATGTAGCTGCAGCACAAATGGAATCCAAAGGGAGCCTAGCTTATAAGGCAGTGGAAGTAGACATAGCTTTGGTTGAATGCCCTCTAATTTTTCCCGGCAGCTCTTTATTCTGAAAGTTACAGACATAAATAATGGTGTCTGTAAGCAATTTTGATAAGGTGACTTTTGAAACTGAAATCCCTTTTCTGTTTTCTGAGAATGAAACAGAACAGTTGGTCAGGTTTTCTAAATTCCTTTGTCCTACACAAGTAAAAACGTAACTGCCTATGTACATCCAGTTGGTGAAGCATGTATTCTGCCTTGTTGCCATGATTGGGGAAAAATACAGGTAGTGCAATGGACTGATTTAAATTGGCCTCAGAACAAACTTTTGGTAGAAAGGAAGGATTTGTCCTGAGGGAGGACGGATAGACAGAGCTTGTAGTCCTGAAACCCTCTTTGCGGAAGTAATGGTTGTTAAAAATATAGTCTTCCAAGATAAGAACTTTAGTGGGCAAGGGGAGGCTGGTTCGAAAGGAGGGAGAATTAGAGACGATAACACCAAATTGAGGTCCCAAGGAGGTGGTGGTTCTCTTATGGGAGGTCTTAAAAGGAATGTACCCCTCAAAGGTTTTGCATAATCTGTGGGACATTATATTGGATCCCATGTCTCCTACATGGTAGTTTGATATGGCAGCAAGTTGTACTCGTACCGTGGCTGCTGCTGCACCCCATTAAAGGTTTCTGTTAAAAATTCCAGGATTGCAGATATAAGGGCTGTAAAGCGGTCTACATGGTTTTTGTCAGCCCAACAAAAAATCTCTTCCATTTGCTTGCATAAAGTTTTCTAGTTGTATTCTTGTGCGACAAAACCAGAATGTGTCGCACTGCCAGGGATAGTTCTGGAAGCCTGGGTAAGATGGGAAGTGGAGTAACCAAGCTGTCAGCTTGTGGCTTTGAATAGAGGGGTGGAGCATTCCTGACTGATGGTGAGTCAGAAGATCTGGCACTGGGTCCAGGATCCAAGGCTCCCCCTGAAGATGGGGCCACAAAAAGGGAAACCATATCTGACAAGGCCAGTAAGGAGCAATGAGAATTAGCCTGCAACTCAACGATTTGACTTTCTGGAGGACCATGGGTATCAATGGAAACAGGGGGAAAGCATACAGACGTCCCAGGGGCCAATCGTGAACAAGTGCATCCCTTGGAGACTCCCCCGGAGGGAGAATTAGGGCAAAGTAGCTGCTGCATTTGGAGTTGATGGATGTGGCAAAAAGGTCGCAGCAAGGCTGGCCCCACTTGCGAAAAATTTGGTTCACAATTTCCTGATTCAGAGACCACTCGTGAGACATAAGAATTGCCCTGCTTAACCTGTCCATTATCATGTTAGTTTCCCTGGGATGTGCATTGCAGTCAGAAAATGCTGAGAAGAACTTGCCCATTGCCATACTCTCAGAGCCTCTCGACTGAGGGGGTAGGATCTGGTTCCACCTTGTTTGTTGATGTACCACACCACGGACATATTGTCTGCCTGTATTACAATCGTACCTGTTGGAACAGGGCTCCGGAATGCTTGCAACGCCAGAAGCACCGCCCTCAGCTCTTGGACATTTATGTGCGAGTGGTATTCGTGTTCTTGCCAAGTCCCTTGGACAGTCTGTCCCAGATAATGCACCCCCCCCCCCCCAAGTCTGGGAAGCATCTGCGGTTATTGTAGGTACCGGATGGGGAAGAACAAACGGTCTGCCTATCGTTACCTGCATGGACTGAAGCCACCATCGTAGGTCCCTCTTGCAGGTGTTCATAATGCGAATCTTGTGGGACGTGGGCAACTCTTGCATGGACCACTGAGCAAAGAGTAGCCACTATAATATTCCTCTGTAGATGCACCAGTGGGACTAATGTTATTGCAGCTGCCACTGAACCCAGAACCTTGAGGACAAATTTTGCCTGCACTTTCTCCTTCATGAGCAGTATTGACACCTGATGGTGTAATGTTTAAATTATTTCGTGAGGCAGTTTTGCAATCATGTCCTTTATGTTCAAGTCTGCCCCTATAAAGGTAATATGTTGAGATAGCAACAAGGCAAATTTTTCAAAATTTATGGTAATGCCTAGCTCTGAGCAGAGATGAATGGTGGTATCTGGTTAGTAGATGCTCGTGGTGACAGTCAGGAGCCAGTCGTCTTAAGTATGGAAACACCAGGAATCCTAGACGCCTCAGATGAACTGTAACTACTGCCATGCATTTGGGTAAACACTCTGGGGGTTGTAGTGAGACCAAAGGGCAGAGCTCTGAACTGGTAATGACTGGCTCCCAGCCGGAAGCGTAAATATCTTCTGGATTTCCTGTCCATCTTTATATGGTAGTACGCATTCTGAAGATCTATGGAGCACATCCAATTGTCTTGTCTCAGAAAAGGGAGTATAGACTGCGGTGTCACCATCCAGACCTTTATTTTCTTTACCTACTTGTTCAGTCTGCTGAGATCCAAAACTGGTCTCCAGTCCCCTGTCTTTTTTGGAACTAAAAAGAACCTTGAGTAAATTCCGGATCTGATTTGATCTGTGGGGACTTCTTGGATGACTTTTTCTTAGCAACCTTTGAACTTCTAGGGTTGCTTGATCCCTCTGACCAGGTGGTATGTCTGGGACAGACTTTGGTGGAAGGGGAGAAAGGAATGTTTTGTCCCCTGTATATGATCGACCATACCCATTTGTCTTGAGTAATGTCGAAGCAGGCTTTAGGGTACAATGATAACCTCCCCCCGACTGAGGTGGACAGGCGGGCCTCCATTCAGGAGTACTGGAAGGGCCTACCAGAGAATGGTATCTCTGTCGCCCTGATTCTTCAGACCCCCTCTGCCACGAGGGTGTCTTCCATTATTTCCTCCTCTACCCCTGGGTGAAAATCACCATGAGCATCCAGCAAAGCTCCTTTGGATTTCCGAAATCACATTTTTCCGCCCTTTTGACCTTTGCGATAAGGTCTGGTAGGGATGGAGAAACGTACACCCATGGCAGATAAGAGTCTTGCCATCTTGTTCGCTCCTAGTAAGAGTTTCCTTAACTTTTGGCCCAAACAAAGATGAGCCGTCAAGAAAGACCTGCAGGTTCAGCAAACTCACAAAGGCGCATCCCGGAATATCTTCTCAGATCTATTCCTGTGCCTGCTGCCCTACTCTCTCCATCTGCCGCATAAGAAATGAGGCGCATGGGGGAGTTTGTTATAGAGGTTAAGGTTGCAAGCTGAGAGCTTATCTTGTCAGATACCCTCCCCCCAGCTGTAACACCTTGGAAGGTATCGCCTAGCTCCTTGAGGAGATCCTTCTGAAGACGAGTAAAGTGTGAAATAATTCAGTGATCTAAGGGTAAAGGCCGCTGAAGAGAACATATGCTTCCCGTATCTGTCCATCATTCGAGACTCCTTATTCGGCGGATGGACAAATGAAGTTTTGGCTAATTCCTTCTACCATAGCATCTACTGGGACACCTTTGATTAGAAACGGTTTGTCCTCCGGGGCTGTAATGAATTTGTTGGGCCTCCTCAGAACTGGTCCCACCAACTCTGGAGAGCCCTATGCCTTTCGACTGACTACACCCAGGAGCTGGTTGAAAGGCAGAGACACCCAAGAAGTGGAGGGTCGAGAACCAAATGCCTCCAGGTATACAGACTCATCTTCCAAGGGGAGAGGGTTTTCCAGCCACCCCTCTGTTTCAGGATCTCCAAGATGTCTGAAAAAGAGACATCCTCAGAGGGTGATCGTGGGGACCCTTCTGAATCCTCTAAGTCAGTATCTGATGTGACAGACTCAGGGGAGTTTATGTGTTTCCTCTTACAAGTTCTCTTCGGAGGGATCTCCTCAGAGGGGTGCTCCGGGGAGGTTTCAGAAGAGAGGGTCTCGCCCAATGGGGCACCCTGGGGCATCAGTTCTCTACGCTTAGGCTGGAGGGATGGTGTAGAGGTCGACACTGGCCCTTTAGGGGGAAGAGTAGCTGGAGCCGAGGGTGAAGCAGTCTCTGAGGAAAGCACACTCCTCATCACCTTGACGGCACCATGATCCTGGGCCAAGAGAGCCTCCAGCTCCGAGGAACCTGGGACCTCCCCCGCACCAAGGAGGACGTCTCCGAGGCTGATGTGGAAGCCGAACTCACCTGTGCTGAAATCTCCGAGTGGGAGAGTCGGATTTGACATGGGTCCGGTTTGACTCTCCCCCCCGGAACCAACGAGGGAATTTCTGCCCCCAGATCCCTCGATGGATGACAACATAGATGAGACTGGAGCAGAGGTTGGCACCGAAACTTCAGGGATGGATTTTGGGTCCAACGGTTCCCCACTAAGACCCCCAGGCACTCTGGCTCCGAACTCGAGTGAGTTGGAGGAGGAAAAGAAGGTAAAGCAGCTACTGAAGTTGGCTCCACGACAATCTGGGCTGGGTTCGTGAGGATTTTTGCTAGGGCCGGTGTACGAAGCAACCTTCTAACCCCCCGCTCTACATCATCATCCGAAAGGCTCCTGGATGACCGAGAGGAATGAGTGGAGGACTTGTGGCAACCTGCCACAGACTGCAATAAAGGAGACTGCAGCACTGAACGAACCGGATCCAAGGAAGGTGACCGGCTCCTTTTTTGGCACAGAGACAGTTCTGAAACTCCAGGTAGAACTGATGGAGACCTTTCCTTTTCAGAACAGACAGGCTTCGGAACTGAAGAATCCCCTTTCTCATATCTTTTCAACGGCTCGGAAGCTACAGCCTAAGAAGTTTTGGGTGACTTCTTGGGAGATTTGAAGGCCTGAGCCCCTTCAACAGCCAATTCAAAAGGCCCTTTTCATAAACGCCAGAGTATCAACTTGTCTTTCCGTTCCTGCAGGATCCTTGAACTAAAAGCCTTGCAAATAGAACAGGAATCCTGCAGGTGAATGGCGCCCAAGCAATACACACAACTAGTGTGTCCATCTATGATCGACATTTTGTGTGTGCAAGAATCACACTTCTTAAAACCACACTGTTTAGACATCCTATTAAGTCGCTATCAGCAAAAAGTCACAAAAAAAGTTAATTTGTCACACAATTCCAAGAACATAGCAAAATGTATCAATAAGACTACAACAAACCAACTACACTAGAAATAACCAAGATTTTTGTTGTTTTTTTTTATTTCTGGAAAAGAAAGTTAGAAGGGAAAGGGGTTAGAGGAGACTAACTTAAACGGCATACTCCTCTAACCAGAGGAGACACCTCTAACTTAAAAGGCGAAACCTGGAAATTAGAACAGGGAAAAGGGAGCCCTCTAACTAAAACTGACTAAGCTGGGGAAAAAGGAGAAAAAAGGAATCCTCTAACTTAAATGGACTCTCTTAAAAAAAAAAAAAGGGGGGGGGGGCACCGTTAAATAGAAGGCCTAAGAAGACGACAGCCCACACAAGTCAGCAACAAACATCAAAAAAGTTTTTAACTAAGGCAAGGAAGCCCTGAAAAGATACGGCCATCTAAATTAGTTAAAGAAAATATCCACTTAGCCTGAGTCAGCAAAAAAACAATCTCGAAGCTGCAAGCAGCAAACGAGATCTGGGTAACAGTCGCTAGGTATCTTGGGATAACAGTCGCTAGGTATCTTGGGATAGGATGTAGCCTTGAGCTAGTAAAAGCTCTCGAGCTTTAGTATGGGGCCAAGTCGGAACTGATGCTCGGTTCCAAACCCAACGATCAAGAATGAAGGCGAGACAGGACATCATAACATTTGTGGTTCATTGCTCAAGTGTGAGATATCGGACTCCTGTGATTAACAGGAGTTACTTGGGTTGAACTGGTTTGTGTTGCATTCAGTTTTTAATACATAGTTGACATTACAGTCTTCAGTATTCCCTCCCTCAACTCACTGCCTTGTCTCAACCAAACATGATGTGCAAAACAAATATACTGTAACAAATCATCACAACAAAATGAGCACTTTTACACAAAATGCAGTGTAAAAGTATTTATGATCAAATATAGTCAATCAGAAGAATACAATGAAAATGTTTTCCTTCTTTGTGACACTCACATTTTGATTAAAAGATGAAGGCAATTTATTTGTAATAAAAAAGAGAGAGAGGAGTTTTCTTATTTACTTGCATCTGTAAACCAAGCATGAAATTACTGCTTTTATACATTTTCTTTAATACAGACTCCTAAATGTAGCTCCAGGTTACACAATTTATCTGAGGTGTGATGTTGGTGATCTGCGACTGATACTGCACATTTAAATGCCAATGTTTAAGACCCGCTGTTTTTCTTAATAGCTCTATATTTGGTCTAAGTGAACTAAACTAATTACTCTAGCCCCTCAAAGCCTTCATAATGTAACAGATGATGACACAAACAGAAGAAAAAAGGCAAATAGAAGTAAATTCACACAAACTAAATATTTTTTTCTGAATGTAGCATGTTTAGTGTTAGATTACAGGAAAGCAAGATCACTTTTTGAAAGAAAAACAGACATTTGTGTGTAGTTCTTTAATATTAATATTCTGCTGTTCCTTATTAATGCGTTAAGACATGTACATCCAAGTTGAACTTCCTACTGTACACACAGTATGGAAATCTTAGTTCTCTTCTTGTTTTCATCCTGGTACTCTTCTTATGCATTTCCTCATTGTAATACAATGTCTATGTACTTTGATACCTCGGGGTCCAGGTGGTAGCTGAAGAATATCCATGGACCGAGCAGTCTACTTACCTTTTTATCAAAATGAACTTAATTCATAAAATAAAATGTCTGAATTATAGGAGCAAAGTAGAGCAAGGGTGAATAGACAAATACGGACTCTTACTAAAAGACTGTTAGAGCCTACTGAACAAATTAAAACAAAAAAAAAGGAGCCAGGAGTCTAAACTGATCATTTTTAATGTACACATCCAAGTTAAAATGTTCTCCAGGCATTATGACTTAACATAGCTGAACAAATTGATGGTCTAAATCAAAGTGAGTATTGCCTTGAAACAAAATTGTGAACTGGATAAACAGTAGAGGACTGTAAACCAAAGTGTGACATAAAAGACGGAAATACAAATAAATGTGATTGGTGACCTCCAGGAAGCTTGGAAAAGAATAGTAACCGCTGTAACGAACAGAAAAGCCTTACAGCAAAACTGGAGAAAGAAGTGAATTCTTTGTTGAGACAACTACTTGAGGTTTATACACAGTTAAGTATAAGGCACATTATTTTATTTACTTGTTGACAGGTTAATCCCACCTGACACAACTGTCAAATTTCAGGTGTGACCCAGAAGCACTGTCTGGTTAGTCAACTTACTCAGAGTCAAAGAGCAGGCAAACTGAGGTGGAAGGAATAAAACCCTATACTCTGAACACAGGCAGTAGTTTATAAAAAGTGCAGATCTTTAGTAATCTGCATTAACTGACAGACAATTTCACTAGCGATTTAGATATGGCTAGGCAGGATGGTGAACTAAAACCACGAGTCACCAAACACAGTCATGTTCCAAAAACAAAGGTACTCTGCAACAGCAAAATGCTGTAAATAAGTGTGTTATATGAAAATAAGTAAAGACACAAGGAATTGTGGGTTCCAAGGGATATGCAGTAAAATCTGAGGTTGAATCACAGTTAATAACAAAAGTCTTGACTGAAACACAAAGGAACATGTTGAAGTCAGTGAAAGAAATATGAGCGGTTGGTACAGAGTCTGTGACTGACATATGACACAACTCTAAACCTTTAACTCCAGAGTATGGGGAAAATCCGGAAATCAGAAACACTGAAGTATTAGTACTATTAAGGTGAACAGCTGACAAAATAAGAAAATGTTAATTATACATTTTCTGAAATAAACTGTAATCCACATTTTCTTCCAAATCACAAGCTTTAGATGGGGACAGAGCAAAATTGTGAACCAAGATAAAGGACAGTAAAGTATAAGGTCTATACTAATATGTGGATTAGGCCCGATATGCTAAAAAAAAAAAATTACAGACAAAAATTCTGATGCAGAAATAGATATCAAAGTGGGAATGGGCAGACTCTATGAAACAGTGCAGTCACAATACGAGTTGGGTAAAGAGCACAAGACTCAATGTGACATTAATGCATTGGTTCCTGATAAACAGGATGGTAATAAAAGCAGTGGAAAACACTACAACTCAAAGTAAAAGCAACAGTTTGATAGTACAAATAAGGAAAATGTAACCCACAAAAGCACTAAACACTGCTACTCCAGCCAGTAGTTTAGAGTTCAAAGTACAGGTGAAAGCAAATAAGGCAGAGTACAATCTTCCACTTGATGTGGTTCACTCCAGAACAAGGTTACTGTTTCAGTAATCTGAGCCACAAGTTGAACAGCCTGATGTACTACAAAATGAGCTGTGCAATGAAATTCAAAAACTTTGATATGAACTACAAGCATGAAAAAAAGCAATGAAATACTACAACAGAAGTAGTACTACCAACAATCCAATAAATGTGTCCAACGAAACAAAATATATAAGAACAAAAACCAGTAAGGACACAACCATGGCTGCTGTTGTTTCCAGTATAAAAACTTTACTAGTGCACAGAACAAACACAAATGCTTTCACAAAGTTGCTTCATCAGGTGTAAGGGACGTTGACTTTACACAGCAAGTTGAAGTTAGCTATAGATCATTTACAGAAAAGGGGCTATAATGATCAAGTGATTCTACCTAATGTTTCAGCAGTTGTAGAGAAAAGATGTACACATGCTTTACCATATTTTTCTGCAAGGGATGGAGTTATGAATAGTTTTAAAAATAAAAAGAAGATCTTAAATAGTACTAAACTTAAAGTCCCTTTATGTTACACTCCGGATGTGGATAGTATATAATAAGAAAGCACTGGAATATTCTTACCACAGATACTGACGTGGCTAATTTTATTGATTCTGAGCCTAAATGTATGTTTAGAAATAGAAGGTCTCTAAGGAGGAGACTGTGCTATCTCAAGTATAGCCCGCAGTGTGTGGAGGGTGTGGGTACTACACCACGTGGCAAATGTAAATATTGCCAGTTTTTGGATACCAGAGGTAGTTTTTATCAAGACCAAATGAAGACTTATACATTTAATATCTCAGCCACTTGTGCAACTGAACATGTTCTATATCTTGCCCACTGCACACAATGTAGTAAATTTTATATTGGCAAGACGGACAGGCCCTTCAAAGATCGTATTAGGGAACATATTTATTACATCAGTAAGCTAAACTGTGTCAGTGCCTTAGCCAAGCATGTTAACAGTACTGATTCTACGCATCATTTCAAGTTTTTAGTCATAGGAAGAGTTTATAAAAATTTCAGAATAGGTGATATACAGCTAAGAACAGAAGAGTTAGAGTCTATATGGATAGTTAGGATGAGAGCTGATGCAGGGAGTGGATTAAATGAGTGAGTACCATTTAGATCTAAATTGAAATCCAGACCCCTTAGAAGGTAGTTCTATTTAAGTGAGTTCATGAGATGATGGTGTTTATTTTTATGGATATTTTTATATATGTTTTATGCATTTCATTAACTGTTTTAAAAAAGGGTGCGTTTCTGAAGTGTACTTTCTTTACACCTGATGAAGCAACTTTGTGAAAGCGCTTATGTTTGTTCTGTGCACTAGTAAAGTTTTTATATTGGAAGCAGCAGCAGCCATGGTTGTGTCCTTACTGGTTTTTGTTCTTAATGAAATACAATTGGAGCAGAAAGGAAAATTCCAAAAGACATCAGTAGGATGACAGTATTGCTCCAGAAAGTGCAACACAAAGGTCACAGACTTTGTTTGTGTCCTTCGGCTTTTTCCCGGTTAGGGGTCGCCACAGCGGAACTCCGGTCCGCTAATGATTGGCAGTAGAGTTTTACGTGCTGGCTTGCCGGGCCTAACGCACAACCTTCAATGAAGGAATGCCCGTTCACGCATGTCGCCACACAGAAGACGCTCTAAGAATCGAACGGGCAACGTCTAACTGTGAGGCGACAACGCTACCGCAGCACCACCACAAGACTATTGCCTTAGTAATGTTTACAGAAAGGGAAGAGCTTTTTGTAAAAATGCAAAACAGAATCATAATACAAAAGCTTTTCAGATGAGGTATGGCTTATATCGAAGTCCAACTGTCTGCAAAGATGGTATGGTTTTAGATGCTGCTGTGTGTGACAAAGGGAGATACTGCCAGCCCTGCTATCTGGAATTTTGTAAATTATATGCCATTTGTGAATACCAACATGACTTATATAAGGTGCTTGTGTTGGAAATGTATTGGAGATGTGTGTATCAAACTGCTGGTACAGCGCTGGGTGTTGAAAAGGCTTTTGCAAGTGCTGTTTCAACTGTAACCACAGTATGCCCTACCGAATAGAACAGAAATGTACATGCAATACTGTAACTGTTTAAATGCATATATTTTAACAGCGGAAACTGGAATACAGGAGGCTGACTTCAGCTGAAATTAAATTCTCTAGGGTAAAATAATTACTAGTCTTGAAATCATGATGGAATGCAATTGTTTCATGACTTCCAGGATCTGCCAAAGATCTGAGGTCTGTGTATTTTCACAGGTAGATGCTAAATACTGTTAGCTTCCAGCAGTGAGGTTTTCACCTGTGATAGAGTCAGATGGCAAGAAAGGATGTCATTCTGCAGGCTATCCCAGCAGTAATATTTAAGATATTAATTTAAAAAGTCTCAGAGAGAGTGTTTTTGGTCTTGGACTTGACAACAGCAGGAAGACCCATTCACCACACATATGCCTTGCTCTTAAGTTAACTAGGGTATAGTAATTCTCTTTGATTTAGTCAGAAATATAGTGAAGCATGGTTTAGATGTTTTTCTTTATTTATCTGAGACTATCCTGCAATGTTGTTTTAAATATTCCCTATGGTTTTGAACTCTTGATGTCACTGTGAATATATGCGGATTACTTTCTTGTTCTTTTCTTATTTATTATTAAATATATTTAAACCTTTCATTGGGGCTGATCTTTGTAGAGATATCTAAGTTTTGAGAGTACTTGCATATTTCTTTGGTGTCACTGTGGGCCACTCCTAACAGCCTTGCTCTTGGTCGAACTACCATTTGTATTAATATTACACAGTAAGATTGGACACCCTTTAAGGGCATTAAAGCAGCTGACAAGGAGTTGGCTGATGGCAGTGATAACTACCTTATAGTCTGGAACAAAGGGGGCACAGCTAGTAAACCTGTGCCAGCCTTTCCCAAGTGTGTGCATGCGTGTGTGTGTGTGTGTGTGTGTGTGTGTATGTGTGTGTCAGCTACTTGGCAGGGACATGAAGCACTGGTTGGACACAGAGGGTGCTGGAGGTCTTGGCTTGGCTACTCAGCTGAGATCTCAACTCTAAAGCTGTGCCAGTGGGGAGTCTTATTGGGGATCGGGAGAAACCAGCCATGGACTGACCGTGGTCTGTGTGTGCTCTTAAGAGAAACTGCACTTGATGCAGAGAGCTGTATCTGGAAATACTGTGTATGTATCCATTATCCTCCCAGTGTACATCCCCCACTGTTGTCAGTGGTGAGGACTGAGGCTCCTTGATTACTGGCCCAGTGGTGGGGTGCCACACTCTGACTCAAGTCAAAGTAATCTTGCAAGCCAAAAGGTTTAGATCTGTAATGTTTGTGAACTTTGAACCTGCCAGACATACTGAAGCAGTACTGGACAGTGGAAAGATGCACAACACGTCAGGACATCCATGGTACATTTGCTTCAAAATGCCTCTGGACAACGGTGGCCTGACAAATTGTTTGGCTCCATATTTCTAAAGTTTAGCCAAAAAAATCCACTTATGCTTAAATGATGAGGTTGATAAAAAGGTTGAAACATTCATGTCTACAGCTAGTGGGTGCTTGGCTTTACTGTCTTGAAAGTACCCAAAAAGACTTAAAAAGTAAAGTCATGGGCATTCATAAGCCATGTAGCCGAAACATGTGTCATGTCCTTAAGGGGTTATTTGCATTTATCCCATGGAACTCAACTACAGCAGGATAAAGGTATTATACAGTGAAAAGTCTTGCTTGACTGGGAATTTCTTGCAGTTTTTACCAAATGCTTTGTCTGCATGTCACGACACAAAACAAAAACAATGAAGGCAAATGTAAATAATAACAGAGGACCAGGAACAGATCCATGGTGTATAAATCAAAGTAGATAGGATGGGTACTGATACAGACTTATAGTTTAAACATTTCAAATGCATATGGTATGTGCTGTCCTCTAAGCAGCCTTTAGTTACTGAACTTTATAGTCTGTGATTACTGAATTATGCTAGTAGAAGTTCAAAGAGTTATCCAAGTACATGCAGCTGTAAAAGAAAATTTGAACCTCAATTTCAACAGTAATCCACAAACATGATTACTCACCATAGAAAAGCAATATGCATTAGGATTAAAATCACTTCCAAGTGCAATTATCATGCCAGCGTCTAACATGTCTCTGGCTCGAGGATGCTTAAGTCTGTAATTACAATGGTTAAATGTTAAACATTGATCTCAGTATACTTGTATTCTTTGCTAAAAAGTGTCTATGAATGCTAGGACTGTAAATTCAGAAAATGTGCTATAATTCAAGAATACAAAATTAATCATTAGTGCTAGCAATATTCAATCTGTGTTTGTTCTAAAAAAGTGTTTCCTAACAAGTATGAGGTACTGTAATATAAAAACAGTAAAGCAGGCAAAGCAATTCTCAGGTCAGTCTTCCTGCATAGTAATTTTCTCTCTCAAACTCATTTTTTAAACAGCATTCATGTTTAATGAGCAACCGTATTTTGATGCATACTCATTTTGTATACAATATTGTTGACTGAAAGACACTGCTGGATTTTCTGCTCTCTGAGGTCAGGTCATGGCTGAAAAGGGCCAACAGACTAGTCCACTTGCCAACTGAACAAATAGTAAGCAAGTAAGTAAAGTAAGTAAATAACCTTACTGTGATTATCTTACACAATTGTATAGATGGGCCACATTATCTAAACAGCTATTAAACTGAACATTTCCATCAGAAAAGACAACACAAATTCTATCATTTTTTTACATAACACAATGCAAAAACATGTTCTAAGATGGAGGGGCGTATCCTAAACAAGAAAACTACTCCATCTACAGTAAACCAGATACCAGACAGTAGTAATCAAAAAGATGAGTTAGAGACCACTTTATCCATATGAGTTGCCATCAGAAATCACCAGTTCCAATTCCTGAATCAACCACATTATAACTCGCACATCTTCTATAGCAGGATGGAGTTTCAATTTCCATTTTCTTGTGATGACCTCTCAGCTGACAAATACAACTCCAGCAAGGCTGCTCTTGAACTTATTTAGTCACGTCCGCCCAGCCTGATCAACCATAACGTGGTGCTCAACATAACTTGCTCACCCCAAATCCCGCTACACTGTTTCCTATGCCCACCTTCAGATTCTTCAGCTTTGAACAGTCCCAGAAAATATCTTTAAAGTCTCTTATCAACCCATACAGTCACATCTCCAGAAACTGGGGAACACCACAAAATATGTTTTACTTAACCGTACTGGGATGTAAAAACATTTAAAGAAACATTACCAACCAAAAAAAACTGAACCATGGGATCTGGTGGAATACCTTAAAGTGCTAATTCTCCTCTTCCATTCCTTCCTGCACTATGCAGACAGCTAGATCCCTTTCCCAAAGATAAATGAAATCCATTTGTAGCAATATTTTTTTCATAATCTTGATCAAAGCTGAAAAAGAAGTTATGTACTTACCATAACGTTCCATGTACTTACCATAACGTTCCATGTGAGTTATCTCACCTTTATTCTCACTGATGGGTTGGGAGCTGATCCTCAGCTCCGATACGGCCGATAGCAAAGCTCAAGGTTTGCCAGTAGCTCGAGACTAAGCCATATATATATATATATATATATATATACCCTTTTATTTATTTCTACCAAGAACACTTTCTGAAAGGGAAGTCAGGAGGGGGAAGGAGGGAAGGACGTGAGAATAAAGGCGAGATAAACAACTCACATGGAATGTTATGGTAAGTACATAACTTCTTTATGTGAAGTTGTTAAATCTCACCGTTTTTTCTCACTGATGGGTAGTGTCACTAGCACCCTCAATCTTGGGTGGCTCATGGAAGTATGTTCTTCAGTACGGTGGAACCAAAGGAAGACCAGTCCCTTGAAGCCTTATCTACTTTGTAATGCGTGATAAAGGTATGAGGCTTAGACCAAGTGGCTGCAGCGCAAATATTGTCAAGGGGAAATTTAGCTTGAAAAGCAGAAGACGTAGAGACGGCTCTGGTAGAATGAGCCTTAGGTTTGTGTGTTAATGGCATGCTCGCATTTTCATAAACAAAGGATATACAATTGGATAATCAGGACCTCTACGATTGATTGTTCCCTGAGATTGGGTGGAACATCTGGGATTCTCTTTACAGGAATGGGAGGGGAAGAGAACGGTATGAAATATCCTCTGGAAATGATAATTTGTACTCACGAATCTGTTACGTTTAGCCAAGCTTCTGGGTACAAAGACAAGCGACCCCCGACTACCTCCAGAGCCGAACAGTCGTGCCCCCTTTCAGAGGCGCTGGTAGGGTTGACCAGAGAACTGACCCCTGTCACCCTGTTGCTGCGGACCCCCTCTGCTGCGGGGGCAGCATCTTCCGTTATAACCCCCTCCTCTGCCTCTATAGGGGGTTTCTCCATGTGTGTCCTGAAAGGCTCCCTGTGCTTTTCGGAACCACATTTTCCCTCCCCTAGGGCCTTTGGGGTAGGGCCGAGTAGGGGTAGAAAAATGAACTCCAACGGCAGAAAAGGTCTTGCCTTCCTGCTCACACCTGGTTAAAGCTTCCTTTACTTTGGGCCCAAACAGTGATGAGCCATCGAATGGGGTGTTAATAAAGGAAGACTTAAAGGGTTCCGCAAAGGAACAGAGACGCATCCAGGCTTGTCTTCGAAGAGCAATGCCCGAACTAGCGGCTCTACTCGAACCATCAGCTGCATAGGATATGAGATGCATGGACGAGTTTATCAATGAGTTTAGGGTAGCGAGCTGGGCATTGACTTTGTCGGCCACCCCTGCAGCTACTGTACCCTGGAGAGTATCTCCTAGCTCTTTCAGGAGATCTCTTTGTAGTCTCGTAAAGTGGGTTAAGTAGTTCAGTGGTCGCAGAGAAAAACCCTGACTATTAGAAAAGACTAATAAGTGTAAATAGGGCTAAAGGCCCACACAAACCAACTAAGCCAACAGGGCACTAACTATCTAAAACTATAGATTCTATTATCTAATTATCTAATACTAATACATAACTATCTTAGAAACAAAAAAGACATTTTTTTTTTATAAAACTTGCTGTTTTTTTCCCACAAATGGTCCGAGCTAGCTGGATCACCAAGATCTCTCTTGCCACGGCAAACTAGATCTGAGGTAATTCCAGCAGTACATTGTGGGATAAGGGGCTTGGTCTCGAGCTACTGGCAAACCTTGAGCTTTGCTATCGGCCATGTCGGAGCTGAGGATCGGCTCCGAACCCATCAGTGAGAATAAATGGCGAGATTTAACAACTTCACATCTATTGTTTTCATGCTGACTCCATCCTCCTGCCTAGTCTTTAACCACCATAGCACACATTAATCCATCTTTCTCTCTGTAGCACACAAAACTTAGCCTCCATTCAGATACTCCATCAATCGAACTGGTAATTTGCTTCCATGATACTGGCTATACTGACGATAAGAGATATACATATATAAGTGTGCATGTGTGTGGCTTACTATCAAAATGTTGAAACTGAAAACAATTTTCAACAAAATTACCAACTCGTTTATCTGACTTTGGTAACACCAAATTACCAAAAAATTATGGAAATGGTAACCACGGCAATTGACATTCAAACACTGGAAGTTCTAATGTCAAAAGTCTGTGTTACCGTTAATGTTTTCGGAGGGGGCAATCCCCCCTGCGCCATCCACACACCCTGCATATTATATACACCAACTCAGAGATCTCACCACAGTGAGGAAAAAAAGGAACATTTCCCGAAGTGAACTGAGCCGTGATCTCAATTCAAAACGTAGACATTATATTAGCGAATGTGTACTCACTTCCTCTAAGAAGAAGTAATATATTTTCAGTTCGACATTATGGGTGTTGGTAGACTGCACATTCGACCAACCAGTTTTCTTCGAACTGCATTTCCACATTTTGATGGTAAAGCTAAATAAATCCATAAATAAATATATATATATATATATATATATATATATATATATATATATATATACACACACACACACACACACACACACACACACACACACACACACACACACACACACACACACACACAAGTTAACTATCAAAATCGCAAACTCATTCCCTGGCTGGAATATGTCAACTGCTTGTTAGCAACGGTTCATATAATTGGAAAAAAAATCAAATCTATAAATACAAATGTAATACTAGGTTCTGCCTTATGAAAGGTGACGTTGTGTGATTTGGATTGGTTGTAGCAGTCTTGATGTGAAAACTGCTAATATATATAGTGCAGTAATACATACTATGATGGCAAAGTTGGAGTTCAATTGGCAAAAACCGTAAAGTGAAAAGAGAGTTACCATTAACTTGTGTGAAGATATGTGAAGGCTGCCAGCCTAGCCATATAGAAATTCTGTCATTTGCAAATATTAATATAAACCACAGGCTTGTTCTCTTAAATGGAAGAAAATGGTGTTAAACGTGGAACTGCAAAAATGTAACAGTGCACTCTGCTGCAGGAAAGCTGATAAGTCAAGCATTGTATAACTGTTTGATCACAAAACCTGGATTCGAGATGTCTGAATGAAGGAATTCTTGCTTTTGTTTTGAGACTAGAGTTAATTGCTAGAATTTGCATGTATAATATCTTATTGCTCTGGCTTCCTGACCAGCTGCAAGATCAAAAGGGCTGTTACACTCTCAGCTTCTGTTAGCCCGGGAAACAGAAAATAATGATGTAATCTGAAATGAGTCAGTGGTACTGTGTAATCAATTTAAGGACAGAGAGACTCACAGCTTTTTGCATTTGTCTTGAGAACATCCATCACCACCAGCACTCTGCCTATGCTCTATACGTAAATTTATTTTAGAACTGTGTTTTCTCTTAGAAATAGCTAGGAAATAGGAAGATTAGATTAGCTGTTTTTCTGTACTGATGTCAGAACTTTTCTACTGTATTACTGTCAGCATTTCTCTGGGATCTCTGAACTCGTGACTAACACTATGTACTAAGAAGTATTGTCTTGTGTTTTTATTATTAAATATTTTTAAGCCTTTCAACTGTGCCTGTTTTGTGGTGAGACAATTTAAGCTCTAGAGTACATTGCATGCACATAGTGATACTGTCCATGTCAGTCCAATAAGCTTTGCTTGTTCAGTCACACTTAGCATTTGGATAATAACGCTGCAGACTAATAATTGGACACCCTTTGTTAAAGGCCTTTTTAGTAGCTGAGATTAGTGTGTGGTGGCAGCTGGTACTACCATTTAGCCTGGCAGAAAGGGGGCACAACTGGAGAATCTGTGCCAGCCTTCCACAGGAGTATCTGTGTGCTCGTATCTAACTCATATCTCAAAGTGTGTGTGTGTGTGTGCGTGTGTCAGTAAATTGGGCAGGGAGACGAACAATTGGTTGGACAGAGGGGGTGCTGGAGGTTTTAGCTTGCCCACTAGGCTGAGATCTGGACCCTATAGCTGTGCCAGTGGGGATCTGGAGAGAAAGGGAGAAACCAGCTCAAGACTGACTGTGATCTCTGTGTGCTCTTAAGGGAAATTGTACTTTACTGTGTGTGTATTCAGCCACGCAGTGAATACACAGAGTTCAGATCACAATTGTTTTATTTCTTTTGTTAGCTTAGTTAGTCAGGGACAGCAGGCAAGCATGTCATCAGAGGAGTATGGAAAGCTGACAAGGAGCCAGCTGGCTGAGATGTCCCAGGCTAGGGGACTGGTGCATGGAAACCTGACTAAGGCAGACATGATTGCAACTTTGGTCATAGCTGCATCAGAAAACAGCAATCACGAGGACAATCAAACTGGCCGTGGAGATGTACAACACTCAGAGAATGGACAGCTCAAAATTTCTGCAGAGGACTTAAAAACCCATCTGGAGCTAGAGAGACTTGAGTTGGAGGCCAGGCGCTTGGAAACAGAAGCAGCAGAGACTGAGATGTCTACAGGCTGAGGAGAATGAGAAACTGCTACACCTTAAAGCTGAGGAGAAGGAAAGGCAGAGGCAGCATGAAAAGGAGATGCTGACTCTTTGCCAGAGTCATTGAGGTAATGGGGAAGGGAGTAACCAGACCGCAGAAGCATAAGAGGTCAGTAAATTTCTTCAGCAGTGTAAAGACAGGAATAATTTTGATAGTTTCATTAATATGTTTGAGAGGGTATGTAAACAGTATGACATTGACCAAAGGCTCTGGGTAAGATTCCTGACCCCCTTACTCCATGGTAAAGCTGTAACTGTGTTGTCTAAAATTTCTGATCATGAATGTTTTGATTATACTGCTGTTAAGAACTGTTTGTTAGAATTTTTTAAGCTAACACCTGAAACTTAAAGGAAAATAAGTTTCATGAGCATAGACGTAAGGCAGGTGAAGGTGTGTGTGAAGATGTTGCTGAACTTTCATAGGTGGGTGAGTGGATGTCAGGTCACCACTTTTGAAGGGCTGACGGACCTTTTGGTGAGGGAACAAGCTCTTAGCACTTTGCCTGATGACATGAGGTATGTGCTACTTCAGATGAGTTGGGGAAGAAGGGAGACCTATACCTGGCAAGCAGGGCATCCCTGCACAGGAAAAGGACCCCCAGTACTGCCCATGGGTCTAAAGGAACCTATGGTGGGCAGCACAGACTGCCCCAACAGAATCTGCCAGTAGCAGGGGAAGCCACTAGTCCAGGTACACGTCCTGGACCTAGGGTTAAATGTTTTGAATGCAACCAGTGGGACCATGTGGCACACAGATGTTCACGGAGACAAGGTGGGGAAAAAAGGGTGAGAGCCGGTAAGTGGGAAAGACAAAATGCCAATAGTAGGTTGTCTTGAGACAACAGGGGTACCAAACTACCATCCTGCAGATGTCCTGATAGGGAAAGATTTGGATGAGGCAGTACCATGTGTTTTTGCAGTTACACGCAGTCAGGCTTCGAGACAAGCATGTGGGTCTGGTAGCCTGGGAGAGACCCAGACAGATCACATACTTGCAGCCAGGACTGGTGAGGTGGTTACTTCAGGGAGTAAGCTACGCTGTAGCTGTGAGACTGAAGGTGAGCCACGGCTGCTTGTGGGTACTGATGTTCCCCTGGACAGAGTGACTGCAAAGGTAGAGGTGAGTAGCAGTACCCAGGCCCTCAGTGAGTCAACCAGTGTCAGAGGATGCCAGACTTCCTGAGGAAGGGGAGCTGGGGAGGGTTACAAGGAGAGAGATGAAACAGGCTCAGCTCTCAGACCCTACATTGCAAGGGCTTGAGGCAGGTAGCTAGTAAGGCACCCAATTATCAAGGGAAGGGAAAATCTGTATACTGGGACAAAGGTTTACTGTATAGAGAGTGGACCCCTGAGGGAGGGATAGAAGGTGAGAGGGTACAGTAGTTGGTAGTGCCTAGAGCCTACCATCTGACACTTTTAGCCATAGCCCATGATATTCCCTTTGCAGGTCATACGGGCATAAAACGTACTAAGAGACGTATTATGCAGAACGTCTACTGGCCTGGAATTTCCAGAGATGTAATAGGGTACTGCAAGACCTGTGAGCAGTGCCAAAAGGTAGGCAAGGCAGGAGACAAGGTGAGAGCTCCTTTGATGCCTTTGCCTGTGATTGAGGAGCCATTTCAGAGGGTAGCTATTGATATTGTGGGGCCTCTGAGTACCCAAAGTTCCACAGGAAAAAGGTATACCCTAGTGGTGGTAGATTATGCTACAAGATACCCTGAGACAGAAATGCTTTGAGATTTTCAGCAGGGTAGGTTTCCCAAAAGAAATAACTCTACAATCAAGTCCATGCTACGAGCATATACAGACCAGTTTGAGAGAGAGTGGGACAAATATTTGCGCCATCTGTTTGCTTACAGAGAGGTTCCCCAGGGATGCACAGGTTTTTCACCCTTTGAGTTGTTGAATGGGCATAGGCTGAGGGGACCTCTAGATTTAATTTGTGATGAGTGGGAGGGTGAGTGTGAATATCACAAGGAGACTGTTGTGGCATATGTCCTAAACCTCAGGACAAGGCTCAAGGAACTCATGGGGCTTGGCCCAGGAGAACCTGGCAGAAGTCCAACAACAGAAAAAGGTATGGTATGACAGGAATGCTCGAGCTAGAGAGTATGCTGTAGGGTAGCAGGTAATGGTCCTCATTCCTGTCAGACACAACAAGCTGCAAGCAGCTTGGGAATGACCCTACAAGGTAAAAAGAAAGGTAAGCGATGTTAACTACATGGTGGAACTGCTAGGCAGACGGCAGGGGCACAAATTGTACCATTTTAACATGATGAAACCTTACCATGATAGGCAGGTCCTTGAGCTGAGCATTTGCAGTGGATTGCAGAAGGAGTCTAAGGGAGATCTGGTGACTGATCTCCTCAGTGAAGCTTGGACTGACACCTCAGTAAAAGGGGTAGCAATGTCCCAGCAGCTATCTCCTATCCAGGTTTGAGAAATCCAAGCAGTGTTACAGGAGTTTGGGGATTTGTTCACTGGGAAACCAGGGCGGACCCACCTGGTGCAACACCAGGTGGAATACAGGACTCCAAAGGCCTATTAGGCAGGCTCCTTATAAGGTGCCTGAGAGAGTCAAACAGACTCTGAGGGAGGATACAGGAGATGTTGGAACTAGGGGTAATTCAAGGGTCCAACAGTCCCTGGGCCTCCCCAGTGGTGCTAGTGCCAAATGAGGATGGCAGCACCAGGTTCTGTCTGAACTACTGGAAATTAAATAGTCACACAGATGCTTAACCCCATGGCTAGGACAGATGAGGCCCTAGAGCAGCTGGGTGGGGCTAAGTATTTCACCACCACTGAACTTACCAAGGGTTACTGGCAGGTGCCCTTGACTCCCAGTGCTAGTGAGAGGTCAGCCTTTGTGACTCCTTTTGGCTTGTATGAGTTCACAAAGATGCCTTTTGGGATGAAAAATGCCCCAGCAACTTTCTAGAGGCTGGTAGATCATATCCTAGCAGGAGCAGGAGGGTTTGCCCTTGCTTACCTAGATGATATTTCCATCTACAGCCACTCCTAGCAAGAGCACCTTCAACATGTCAGGGAGGTTATGGGCAGACTACAGAGGGCAAGGTTGACCATTAAGGCGAGCAAATGTCAGGTGGGTATGGCAGAGGTCTCCTACCTGGGACAGAGTGGGGAGTGGTAAGATCAGGCCAGAACCTGCCAAAGTAGAAGCCACTCAGGCATGGCCTGCACCCATTACCAAAAAAGCAGGTGAGGGCATTCTTAGGGACAGCAGGATACTACAGAAAATTCATCCCCAGTTATAGTACCATAGCTACTCCCCTCACAGACCTGATAAGGAAGAACAAGTCAGATAAGGTAGTGTGGACCACAGCATGTGAGCAGGCATTCCAGAAGCTCTGGGCAGACCTCCTGTGTTAGCCAGTCCAGATTACCACAAAGAATTTGCTGTGCAGGTGGATGCTTCGAACCATGGGGTGGGGGCTGTTCTTAGCCAGATTTCTTCAGAGGGAGAAGAGCACCCAGTGGTTTATCTCAGTTGTAGGCTCCAACCCAGGCAGGAATGCTATGCAGCTGTAGAAAAGGAATGTCTAGCCATAGTGTGGGCTATGCAGAAACTTCAGCCTTATCTGTATGGAAAAAAAATCACTGTAGGGACAGATCACAATTCCCTAATATGGTTAAACAGAGCCAGCCAGCAAAATGCCAAGTTGCTAAGATGGAGCCTAGGGTTGCAAGCAGATATGTCAGTGCAGCACCGCAGTGGGATTAGCAATGGCAATGCGGATGGGCTCTCAAGACAGGGAATGGGGTAAGGTATACTCAGATAGAACTTACCCTCTCAAGTAACGTTTCTCAAGGGTCACTGGAAAAACTAGCTTGAGTTCTCCAGGGGGAAGACATGTGAAGATATGTGAAGGCTGCCAGCCTAGACAGAATTTTGTAGATAATTCTGTCATTTGTAAATATTAATATAAGCCACAGGCTTGTTCTCTTAAATGGAAGAAAATGGTGTTAAATGTGGAACTGCAAAAAATGTAACAGTGCACTCTGCTGTATGAATGATGATAAATCAAGTGTTTTGTAATTGTTTGATCACAACACCCGGAGCCAAGATGTCTGGATGAAGGAATTCTTGCTTTTGTTTTGAGACTAGAGTTAATTGCTGGAATTTGCATGTATAATGTCTTTTATTGCTCTGGCTTCCTGATCAGCTGCAAGATCAAAAAGGCTGTTACACTCTGAGCTTCTGTTAGCTCAGGAAACAGAAAATAATGATGTAATCTGAAATGAGTCAGTGGTACTGTGTAATCAATTTAAGGACAGAGAGACTCGGAGCTTTTTGCATTTGTCTTTTTTTTTTTTTCAAAACAGGTTTATTGTTTTAACATACAAGAGAAATATCATAACAATTTTATACAAGTAATTAAAAATAGATATGATTATAACATTCAACAAAACAACTAAAGTATTTACAAAGACATCCACTACAATCAGATCAATTAATTAAACTAAAATACCATGCTATTGAAATTAGGATGTTTTTAACAAATTTTGTAAATTATCCCATACAATATAATAAGATGTTTTTCTAATTGTTCTTGACCTAATTGTGTTTATTTCCATATGGCACACTATATTCATAACATTTTTAAATTCATTGAACGAAGGAGGTGTATCTGAAATCCAATTTCTGGTTATTATTTTCCTAGCCACTGCTAGAATAGACCATAACAAGGGAAGCTTAACCTTTTTAACACTTTGAGGTACAGGTGTGTTGAATAATATAAGAGATTTAGAAATAATGAAATTATCTGTAAGCCTGCAAAATTCATTAATTGACTTCCAGTATTCTTTCAATTTTATACAGTCATAAAACATATGAGCCCAGTCAGCATTAATTTCTACATTACATCTCTTACATAGATTATCTTTATTATTTATTTTATTCATCATCAAAGGTGTATAAAAAGATCTATGTAAAAAGTTCCATGTATAAAGTCTCCAGACAATGGAAGATGTAGTTCTATAGGCAGATTCCAATATATATTGTTTATCTTGTTGATTTGGTGGGTCCCCATTAATAGAAGTGAAATAATTCCAGTATGTATCTACACTGTAAAAAGTTTCTTGTCTGATAATTTTATGTATGTATGAAAGTTTACCTTTATCAGAAACTTTATGTTGTAAATTTAATATCAAGTAATCAATCAGTGTTGGAATAGATTCTTTAACTGTTATAGACATTAGATCTATTTTATTAATGAGATGTTGTCTAAAGGTCTGAACCTCTAACCAGCAAGTTTCTCTTAGATCAAATTCTTGTTTTAAGAAATCTAGATTTTTAACTTTATTATCAGATATCAACTGATACCAGTACTTTAGATCATTATCTATAGCTAAATGAGTTCCTTCAGAAGTAGATGACAAAAGCATACCCTGAGTATACATTATAGGGAATATAATAAAATTCCATTCCCTATACTTAGGGTGCATGAATATAAAGTTACGATAGCTAATAATAATATTTAATGGGTAACAAACCATATGTTTAGGTGTAATAGGTGAAGTACAAAATTCCTTTATTAACCATAACATGGAGTTATTTACAATCATATTTTTATGTGTTAAGGAGATTTTCATGAAGTGCATACTAATTAGCTCCCAATAATCTTTCCATTTTGTGACATATGACTGATCTATTAATAAAGTAATAACTTTTACAATAGAAGAGATAGTATATAAATTAAAGTCTGGAAAAGAAATACCCCCTTGAGACCAGCTATTAGTATGTTTCTTTAATGCAATCCTAGGTCTATTAGGTGCCCATAGGAAATTTAACATTAGCGTATTCAGTTTCTTGATAATTATTTTTGTAGGTGGAAGTATTATTGATTGTATTAAGTATAAAATCTGGGGAATATTATCATTTTAATAATTGTAAGTCTCTCCTCCATAGTAAAAAACATATTATTCCAGGTATTAAAAAGATTTTGTATATTAAGAAAACAGGTATTATAATTATTATATATAATAGATTTAATATCTTTAGATAGTATTATACCTAAATAAGTTATCTGACCTGAATTGGGTACATATTTAGTAAAATCACTAATGAGAATATTTTTTCGTGTATATATAGATAGTATTTTAGTTTTTTCTTCATTGAATATTAAACCAGAAATACTTTTAAAATTAATCATTTTATCAAACAGAGACTGCATAGAAGAATTAGATCCTGCTGATGTAATTAAAACATCATCTGCAAAAAGTTGAATTTTGGATGTTGTATTTTCATCTATTTCAAAACCCTCTATGTCAGTACTGTTTCTGATCAAATTAGCCCAAGGTTCCATTACTAAAGTGAATAATAGTGGAGAAAGTGGACATCCTTGTTTTGTACCTTTAAAAATGGGTATTTTTTGTGAAACATATGTTCCTACCTTAATAAACCTATGAATATAAGCCAATGTTCCTTTGTATAAATGCTCAATTAGATTTACAAATGCATCTGAGAAGTTTGTGCACTTCAGTAAGGTAAACAGATAGTCCCAACTTACTGAATCAAATGCTGAACTTATATCAAGACTAATAAGTGTTAAATCTTTCTTTTCCTATTTGCAAAATCAATTAATGTTAAAGTTCTTCTTATATTATCAAAAGTATTTCTATTTACAATGAAGCCGTCTGATCTATATCTATAATGCGGGGATGATTGTCTTCAATCTATCAGCAAAAATACTCATAAACATTTTATAATCAACATTAAGTAATGAGATGGGCCGATATGAAGTACATCTAGTTGGATCTTTATTAGGTTTTAAAATTGGCGAAATAAATGTATATTGCCAAGGTGGGGGGTTATTAACTCAGTTTGGGCCAAAATAAAAACATTATGTATTAATGAATATGTACTTTTAGAAAGGATTTTATATATCTCTGGTATAATACCATCATTACCTTTGTTTGATTTAAGCTTATTTATTTGTGTAATAACCTCTGTATATGAAATACTTTTGTCCAATAGTTTAATCTGTTTATTAAGCTTTTTATTCATGTTTGTGGTTATAAACTCCTTTATTTTATCTTTAGGTTCCATGTTAATGTTATTATGGTTAATTTTGTGAAAGTGATTTCTAAATTCATCTAGTATTTCTGGTATACTAGAAACATTCTTCTTTTTCCTTAGAGAAAAGATTTCTTTGATATGGTTTTGTTTATTCAACCTTTTTGTTTTATTTTTAAATCTATGTAAGTATGTGGGGCTTATTGAATAAGACAAAAACTTGTACTTCTCTAAAGTTATTTTAACTTTGAGTTAAAATTTCTTTGTATTTCTCATTTAGTTTATTTCTTCAATAACTTTCTTGTCCATAATATTTTCTTTATTATTATGTTTATAAGAGTCTAATTTACTTTGAATATCTAACAAGTCCTTATCCCAAGATTTCCTTTTATTATTATACCATCTGATACTTTGTCCATATAGATATGATTTTAAGGCATCCCAAACATAGACAATGGAGACTTCAGGAGTATTATTTATGTCTAAAAAATGTTTTACTTCTGAAAGTATATATTCTTTATAGTCTTTTAGTTGAGTTAAGTATGCTGGTATCCTTTTGATCTGAACATTATGAGTATTTTTTATCATGAATTCAAAACAATTGAATTATGATCAGATATAGGACATGAAATGATTTTGGAATTAATTAAATCTGTTACCATCTGGTTAGAAATAAAGACCCTATCTATTTTTGAATAAGTTTTGTATCTGTTAGAAAAAAATGTGTATGGTAATGATTTTGAATCTATATGATTATTAATATCATTCAAATGATAAGAATTAGCAAAATCATTTAAATGTTTTGCATTAGATGTAATTCTTCTTTTTCCCATAGTGGTAGTATCACTTTCATGTAGTATACAATTAAAGTCACCAGCTAAAATAATATCTCCTATAGAGGAGGATATGATCTTATCAAGATGATGTTTCACTGTATTAATACCAATTCCAGGTATCCAATATACATTAATTAAAGTGTAAGTCTTCCCATTAATTTGTATTGTAACCATACAAAACATTCCTTTGTCATCCTGATAAGACTTAATGGTTTTAGGAATGGGCATACTTTTATTCCATAAAATAGCCACTCCTCTTTTTTTCTGAGTGTGCTCTGAACTAACCAATACTGTATATTTGTTTGTGGGTAGTTTATCAATATCTTTTTTCAAGAGATGGGTTTCTTGCAGGAAGACTAAGTTGGCCTTATGTAAATTAATGTATCTTATTAGGCTTGCCCTTTTACACGGATTATTCAATCCATTAATGTTTAAAGAAATTCCTTTTAAAGATGTCATTTGGCATTTTAAAACTTAAGAATCTTATGATCAAAATAACAAATAACAACATAAGTAATGTTACATCTCCTCCTTTAGGTGTACCTTTAAATATAGCTGTATTTATTGAATCTCTTATGGGATTTTGTATAGGATTCAATTTTGTTTGTAGTGACAATGAGTGTACAAAATATATTGTGGATGTCAAAACTATATACATATAACAATGAACAAGTGAAAATAATGTAAGGATTAAACCTTGCATCCAGCCTGGAGTTAAAAACTCCAACTTAGAGTAGTATTTACCACTAAAGTTAACCCTCTACCCTAAGCAGCAGTACCTCAGCTACCACCTTATCAATGTAATACTGGTTATATTTAACTTAAATTAACAGCTTTCAATTCAATTATCTAGCAAGACAAGACTACACATTTGATAAAACAGCATCATATAAACTAAAATAAACTTTTTTTTTAAAACTATTCATACTACTATATACATCTATGTAATATAATACACTTGTATTCAAATAGCATTCAAATAATCTTGATATTAGGAACCAAGAGGAGAGAGAGAAATAAAAGACGTGAAAGAGAGAGAGAGAAAGAAAAAAAAAAAGAAGGCATATTTACATATTAATTTATTCAAAGTATGTAAAAATAAGTTCTAACATTCATTTAAATCAAAAACTTTGGCTAATATGGTTCAGACATTACATATATTAAGATGCATCTATTTTCTGTCATGTAAATGCAGTCAACAGCTTCAAAAAACATTGAATTGCTTGTATATAAGCATTTTACTCATACTCATTATTGTCAATAGAATAAAATATTATATTTATAGAAATTGTTATAAATCATACTGCATAGTTATGCAAATTCTCAGAAACACGTGCATTATTGTAAAAAAAAGCCATCTGTATTTTGTATGTCTATACTACTGCTTTAAAATATATCACATGACAATTTCTTCCAGAATAGAGTTATAAAGTTATTTATGCTTGTCAATCAGATGAATTAAATGAGTTATAGTAATGTATATGTTTGGAACATAAGTTTTTAACACAGATTGGTATGCTGCAGTCAAGTAGATTTTCAAAAACACTTGAATAAATGTTTCATTTTCTATGCCTTCTAAAATAAGACATTTACTTACTACAAGAAACTGCATCATTTAAAATCATTATAACTGACATATTTTATGAATTATAACATAGATATTTAAGTAATTATATAAAATAACTCACATTTAAATGTTAAAGAGTTCATTTTCCTTCACATAGTCGCATTTGCATCAGTTCTACTTCCTGGTAGAGTGTTCTTCCTGAATCTGTGATGTGTCAGTGTGATATCTGGGTCAAAGGTCAAATTGACTGCTTTCAGCTTCTCTGTGAGAATTCTGAGAGTTGAAGCTTTTAAAACTCAAGGACACGGTTCATGAGGTAGCCCACATCCCAGATAGTCTCCCTTAACATTTTGGCGGGAAACTTGTTAAAAACTAGTGACAAACATTCATTTAGCAGTGTAAATGCATCTAAACATGACAAAACCTTCGCGATGTATTTTACAGGTTATTACAGCCTCTATGCAAGTGAAATTAAGCCCAAAGTTATTAATAAGTAATAAAACTCAATATTTTTGTCCCAACTCAATTTTTATGCAAATCTTATTATTTACTGTGTCTATATGATCAAAAGCATTTCTATATATTAATATGAAAAAAAAATAAAGAGAAAGAATAAAGAAAAGAAAAAGAATAGAAAATAAAAGTGTAAAGCAGAAATAAAAAAAAATGTAAGAGAAAGCTATAAGAAGTATATACAATGGAATATTACTTACTGTTTACATTAATAGAGTTAAAAATAAAACCTATTATTTACTATTATTTAGTTCTAATTATTATTAGTTAAAACATGACAGATTTACAAACAAGCATAAGCAGTATAATCAAGAAAGTATAATTAGGAATAGCATTTGAAGAACATATAAACTTTTTACAAGGAATAAATATGTTATTATTCCATTTATCATATTTTCATTACTTTTCTCTCCCTGCCCTCCCCCACCCTTTACCCACTACATAATCTAAATAGAATGTCATTGTTTAAACAAAGAAAAAAAGAAAAGGAGAAAAAAAGAAAAAAAAAATGTATCAAATTACTGACCTTACTTCTTTTCAGAAAGAGAAACAAACTGAATAATAGCTTGTTATTAGTTCCTCAGATATTTTGACTGGTTATAAAACAAAACATTTCTTTGCACACAGAGAATAACTTTGATTAAATCTTTTTCAGAATATTTGTGGCTTTCTGGAAATGCAGGAACTATATTTAAAAAGATTAATAATGAAGTAAAATGATGAGAGAAAAAAAAAGAAAAAAACATAGAATAAATCATTTGTTTTTTAGTCTCTTCTTCTCTGAAGTCTTCCACGAAGTTTCAGTTGCCAGTCTCTTTAATGAAGGACTAGCCCATTCCATTTCCTCTATTTTATCCAAAATCTTATTTTTTTGATAAACAGTAAAGCAGAGTAAGTCATCAAAAATTTTAGGACCATCAGGAAGGAAGATTTTTAGCTTGGCAGGAAACAGAAGGTATGTTTTAAACTGTGCTTTTTTAAGCTCCCTTATTAGTGGCAGAAAAACTTTTCTTTTAGCTATTACCAAGGAAGAATAGTCATTGTCAAAACGCACAGTTGTCTCATTAATCTTAACAGGAGCTTTAGCCCAAGCAGATTTAAGAACCATCTCTTTATCAAAAGATGATAGAAATCTAACTATAACTGATCTAGGATAGTTTTGTTAGAGTTAGTATTAGCTATAGATCTATGTGCTCTTCGATACCAAAAGAGAATGCTTCTGGTAAGTCTAAAGTTTTAGGGAGCCATGTTGTTAAAAAGAAGTAATATTGTTACCTTCAATATTTTCTGGCAGTCCAAAAATCCTAATGTTATTAGCCTAGATCTATTTTCCAGGTCATCCAGATTTGTTTGTAAATGTGTATTTTGTTTCAGCAGAAACTCAATGTTGATTTCCTCTTCTTGGATTCTATTTTCCATGTCATTCACAGCTTCTTCTATGCCTGTCATCTGGATCTTCTGTTGTTGCAGGTCTATATGTAACAAGTCTATTTGTTTTGTAGTTTTTTCTATGAAGGTATCAATTTTAGTATCCATTTTATCCATCTTAGCAGTAAGTTGCTGGATTATAGTTATCAGAGACTGAAGTTATTTCTTGATGCTGGAGTCTTGAGAATTTGTCTTACTGGAACTCATTTCAGATTGATAAACTGACAGGAAAATTTGCAAAGTGATTTCTGATAGGAATATTGTTAAAATTTCCTTTCTTTTTTAGATATAGTTCAAGAACTATATAAAACAAACATATTTAGAAAGAAAATTACTTCAAAAATTAATTTAAGTAATTAATTCCTATCAGTGTAATGAAATTGGTGGAGCTGAAGAAATCTGCTGCTATCCTGTGTTCATCCTTGGCCACGCCCCTTTTGCATTTGTCTTGAGAACATCCAACAGCACCAGCACTCTGCCTATGGCTCTAAATGTGAGTTTATTTTAGAACTGTGTTTTCTCTTAGAAGTAGCTAGGAAATAGGAAGATTAGCATAGTTGTTTTTCTGTATTATCAGAACTTTTCTACTGTATTATTATTTTAAGCATTTCTCTGTGATCTTTGAACTCGAGTAGCACTGTGTAGTTAGAAGTATTGTCTTGTGTTTTTATTATTTATTAAATATTTTTAAACCTTTCAACTGTGGCTGTTTTGTGGAGAGAGAATTTAAGGTCTAGAGTACATTGCATGTATATAGTGATACTGTCCAATTCACTCCAATAAGCTTTGCTGTTCAGTAACACTTACCATTTGGATAATAATATTGCACAGTAATAATCGGACACCCTTTGTTAAGGGCCTTTTTAGTAGCCGATATTAGTGGGCGGTGGCAGCTGGTACTACCGTATAGCCTGGCAGAAAGGAGACACAGCTGGTGAATTTGTGCCAGCCTTCCCTAGGAGTGTCTGTGTGTTTGTATATAACTCATATCTCAAAGTGTGTGTGTCAGCTACTTGGGCAGGGACATTAAGCACTGGTTGGACAGAGAGGGTGCTGGAGGTTTTAGCTTGCCCTCTAGGCTGAGATCTGGACACTATAGCTGTGTCGGTGGGGAGTCTTATTGGGGATCTGGGGAGAAACTAGCCCCAAACTGACTGTGAACTCTGTGTGCTCTCACGGGAAATTGTACTTTACTGTGTATTTGTTATCCTCCCCTATGTGGACGCCCTCACTGGTGTTAGTGGTGAGGATTGAGGCTCCTTGATTGCTGGGCCAGTGCACAGGCGTAGCAACTTGGAGAACCACATACACTGAAATTAAATAATGTAGGTATGTGTTGCAATGTAAATGCAGCTGGTTTGATGGAGTCTGCATGTCCTCCCTGTGGTCAAGTGGCGTTCAAAAGACTTGCGTGAATGGGCATGCCTTCGCTGAAGGTTGGGCATCAGGCTGGCACCTCGGCACTATAAAAATATGCCAGTCATTAGCGGACCGGAGTTCCACTGTGGCGACCCCTAAACGGGAAAAGCCAAAAGAAGAACAACATAACTTACCGTGTTGTATATTATGTAAGCATTTACAGAGAGATGATGCAGAATGTGTTAATTCACACCTGGTACAATTGGGAATGCGTATAAATACTGTAACATCTCAGAAAGAACATGAATTGCTCAATGTAGAGGTTTATCAGTATTATTTAGAAAAAAAATAAAAGTAATAAAAGTTATTGGTGTTATGTCCATAAAAGTAAATATAGTTGCAAAGAATGTTGCTTCACAGAATAAGTACTGGAAGGGAAGAGGTTAGAGAAAAGTAAAAGCCATTACCATGCCCCAGATGCTGTTAAGTAGAGGTGTTTAAAGTTCGTAATAGTATGAACAGATGTACATATTTCAACATATACACGAAGTACAACTTGTATATACATTTCCGGACTGTGAGATGTGGTGAAATAGTGACTGTACGAAAATGCCAAATTCGCACTACCATTATACCATTTTCAACATTTTTACCAAAAAAGTGTTCATTTTCGGTGTGTTGGTTTGATTTTTTTTAAGTAGTACATGGAAGGTTAATGAAGGGTCCTTTTTTCACATATATGTCTGCACAGAATTGGGATTATTTATTTCATTTATTTACCAGGAAATTCCGACTGGACACAGGTCTTTTTCAAGCGAAGGCCCGGGGAGAAAAGCTCCAAGTACACAAATAGTGTTACAGTAGTGATAATGACAAACAGCAAATTACAGAGCAATAAAAAATATACAAGTAATATACAATTAAGACATACGGTACAAGAATAATAAATCAATAAAAATATACATTAAAACAGGAACAGATTATGTAGAGTTTGACGGGTTAGAGAAACAGAACTTATTTTAATAACACTGTAGAGTCAGAACTTAGATCTAAAATGTACTGTAGTATGTAGGTAGGAGTTTAAAATTATTTGGTGAATGGGTACTTTATAGGCTCATAGGTAGATACTAGGCTATCTGCCCTTGGGCATTTATAAGCCTAGCCAGAGTGTATTTGGCTTCTGCCTCCCTATTAGATTAGCCTACTGTGCGCCTCTGTAAAGTAGGTCACAGAAGGTACCCTTTTAAGATTAGTTTACTGTGCCTCTGTCTAGCAGGGACACAGAAGAGATCCCAGGGGTGAATTTGCAATTTCCCATCCACGCGTCCAGATTTCGCTTGAAGAGGGTCAGCGAGGGGCTATGTCTAACATGAATTGGGATTCTATTCCAGAGTGAGGGGAGCCTCTGCGAAATGAATCTGTCCCTCCAGCATGTCCTATTTATTTTTGTGCTGAGGTTTAGGTCCCTGGAGCCTGTAGCTCTAAGGGACTTGGATTTTTTGAGGTGGAGCATGTCCATTAATTCTGGGTTTGACATGGCTTTGTACGTCAGGCATAGATCGCCTCTGAGTAGGCGGTAAGCAACTGAGTAGAGCTGGAGTTTCTTTAGTTGAGCTGCATAGGACATCTGTTTGTAGCCCATGATCCTCTTGGTGAGGTACTTTTGGGGTCTCTCCAGTTGCTGCAGGTGTCGGGTAAGGTACATCCCAAAAGGGGCACTGTATTCAATTATGGGCCTGATGAGTGACGAGTAGAGGGGCACAATGACCTCTCTTGATCTAGATGCGAACCCTTTCGTAATAAGGTGGGCTATATAGAAGGGACATGGGCAGAACCAGTGTAATTTTAGACTTGAGTGCAGCCTTGAACTGATTGATGGATGGTAAGGAGGTTACAGAGTGGGAAACATTATTCCAAAGTTTGGGTATGGCATAAGAGAATATTGATTCACCTGAGGAATTGTTGGGTCTGGTGACGAGAAGAAGATTTCTGCTGTTGGATCATAGGGATCTAGAGGAGCAGTAAGTTTGTAGTAGGTTCTGAAGTGATGGGATTTTAAAAGGATGATTTGATAGTTTGTGGGCAAAAGAAAGTTGGTTTAGGTGAAGAAGTTGTGGAAGTTCAAGCCAGTCAAGTTCCCTTAATAAGAGGAAATGATGGCTACGGTAGGACCCACCAGTTGCAAATCTTATTAAAGCAGGTTTAAGCCTGTTTAACTAGGTCTGTCTAAGGTTAGTAAACACTGGTGATGCATAGAGCAAGGTGGATATGAGTTGGGAATAGGCAATAGAGGTTTTAGCTGCCTTGGTTAGATATAGTTTATTTCTATGAAGTGCCCCAAGTTTTTTGTGTACTTTTTATGGTAAGAGATATATGGACATCAAATTTGAGTTTGTTGTCAATCTCCACACCAAGACGTTTGGTGTAATCTGAAGGGGAAATGATGGTACTCTCTTTGGCAAGGATGTTGAAGTGGGTGACAGTTTGGTTGGATTTGGAGGGTTGGAAGATAAGGAGTTTGGTCTTGTTAGGATTAAGAAGAAGATGGGCATTTGATAACCCGCTTTCTACAGATGTAAATGATTCTTAAGTGATGGATAGAAGTTCAAGTAGAGTGGGGGCACTGCAGATGAGGGTTGAGTCATCTGCATACTGCATGAGGGAAGCATGCTTTGTGGAGGTAAATATATTGTTAGTTAACAGGGAAAATAGTAGAGGACCAAGAATGGAGCCTTGGGGGACTCCCAGAGAAATGGGAAGACGAGATGATAGGGAATCTTTCCAGAAGACAGATTGTTGTCGGCCAGTCAGACAGCTTTGGAACCAGTTGGTGGCAGAATGGGAGGAGGAGAGATTATTGAGAATGAAGATGACATTTTGTGTGATACCATGTCAAATGCCTTAGACAGATCAAGAAAAACAGCAGAGGAGAATAATCTGTTGTTTTTATGATGGATGATAGTGTTGGTGAAAGAGATCAAGGCTGCAGTTGTACTGTGATATGGCCTGAAGCCATGTTGGGTTTTGGAGAGAAGACTGTTAGCTAGGAGGTAGTGAACTGAGAGTTAATGGGATAATTTGATGACACATGATTTAATGGGATGGGATAATTAATATGATAATTTGTTTCTGGGGGCACTGTTATGTGGATTGGTTCACAACTGTGGACCTTGCTATGCATGAAGTTTATGTATAAAAAAAACTTGATAATCTTGGACATTTTAATATTGTCCTACAATAAGACTATTCTGGGGAAAAAGGAAAATAAATAAGCCACAGTAAAATGCTTTTTAAAAACTCTATGCAGCCAGAGCATAATCAAGTCCCATCTAATTGTCAACTCCTCTAACCTAATTCCTAACTTTCTGAAATTACCAGTCTAAGCCTTCCTCATAACTACCTTGTCCTTCTTTCTGCCTTCCTTCTACATGCTGATCAAAAAACAAGACAGCCATTTAAGCCCTTCCAATTGTTTTAATTAAAATCTCTTTCCATACAGATCTATGAGATAAACTGTTAGGAGAAGTGAACCTAAGACATGCAGATTCTATACATCCATGAAAACAGACTCAAACGGGAACTCATCATGTCCTGAGGTTTCTCCTTTCATCTGCATCTCTACAATATTAACCACTTACTCCTCAATAAACCTACTTGGAATTGATATTGCTGAATCAGCAAGAAAATTGAGACGTTCCAAAAAGAGTCAAGATATTTCTGTATCTGCTCATGAGTGACCTCATTATCAGCCTCCCTTGCACACAGACTAAACCCACAAGGGACTCCAGAACACCTGAAAGACGTTGGCATACACTACCAGTGAGAAAATCTTTTACTTACAAACGGCCCTGTCATCCAAATATTGATATAATCTGTGGACTAAACACTTCAGACCAAGGTCAAAACCAGACCACTATAAAACTGTTCTAGATTGATCTAACCTATATTCTGACAACTTATCCATTTTCATGCAGAGCCCTACTAGCTTCTATCTAGTTCCTATACTGCCCTGCACGTCATGACATTGGACTCCTACGGGCTTTGCATGGGTGCCTGCCACCCCCAATTTTCTATTCTTATGTTATTGTACCACTGCAACAAGATCCTAGCACCCTCTAATACAGCAGCTTCCCTCAATTTAAACATTTTCTGTCTGTTATACAGTCGTATGCATCTTGAAGGTCTTCACATTCCTTACTTCATAATGCAGTCTATTTCGCAGCTCAGGATAGACAGAGATAAAGGAACCTCTGTCAGTTTAGTTTACAACCACCTTGTATAATGCACCTCTTTCTCCTGTTTTTATAATATTGTTTATACAACGTTGGGACCAAATCATTTCTTAGTAACAGATTGTTCATTGCTTTAAATGATAAGCAAACTATCTCTTACAAACATACAAAATGCTAAATAATGTTTTCAGTGATTTATCCTTTTGGTAAACCTACTTTGGATACATTCCAATAAACCTAGGTCCTTAAAGTCATGCTGCAAAAAATAAGTTTTATTCTATAAATGTGAGCATTACAGCTTCATCTCTTGATATTATGTAATTAAGATTTGACCATCTTTTTTTAAAACTTTTTGTTTTTATGTCCATTGTATGGTTCTTGAAAGTCCTTCACCAATAACGGTTCCCAAGTCCTTTATATATTCACATATTGATAAACATGTCTACATCTGTACCATGTGAAACAAGGTTACATTTTTTTTTTACTAAGCATCAAGACTTTGTCTTCAAGCTATGCTTTATTTCTGCCGAGGTAAGTATTTAGTTGAATAGTATTCTATTTCCTGAATTTTTGATCCTATCTTGCAATTATCTGCATGCTCACATAACCAATAGTTGGTAAAGGCTGGAATATTGGGGAATACCAGACTGAAAAGTGTTGAGCCCAATAAATAGCTCTATGGAACTACGGCTTTAGTCTGCTTTCATTTTTATTTATTGCCCTGGATTACGACTGCTTCTTCCTCTCTAGCCATCTAATTATATATGGCTCGACACTGATTTCAATTTTCCTGACATATAGTCATGATACATTTTCTTGAATACCTCAAAAGCATCCAAGTATACTACAATGCATCCTTTACCTTTTTATATTAAAACTTGAAAAATCGTCATAGAACCAAGTTGGTCATACCAAGGCTGAATGTCTGTTTGTAAACCCATACTGTTTTTGATCAATATTAAGCCCAAACTTGTGATTCATTGCACATTATTTAAGCAAGCGGCATAAAAAGTATCAGTTATAGATGTCAAGCTAATAAGATGATTTCTAGAGATCTTTTGTCTATCTACTTTGCAAATGAGGGCCATAAGTGATTAAACCCAGCCTTCAGGGAATATTCCCCTACTCAATATTTCATTAAACAATAGAGTTAATGGATAACTAATGGCAGAACTAGTTCACGTTCCATTCTTCAATACAGTCAAAGAAAAAACTCTCATACATGGTTGAAAATTCTCCCATCTTGCTATTACTTGCTTCTCAAAACCCAGTTAACCTTGAATCTGGACATTAAATTGTTCCAACGTCCCTTGCATACATCTGCATAGACCCCTCTATCCCACTAAGAAATAAATACAATATTAAATTCAATAATAAAAACCTTATAGTAGAAACCTAATATAAACAGGCTACAAAACTCATTTCACAAATAAATAAAATAAATATTTAATTCTCAAGAAACCAAAAATGCTCTAGCTAAACTAAACAAGCAAGTCTGGACTGTGAGCACTGCACAAATCTAATAGTAAATGATACCACCTGCTCAAATCCAGTGACCCAGAGGATACATCCTAATCTACTAGTGGATAAATTTAGTAGTAACTTCACCTCCCTCTCCCCTAAATATTTCCAAATCACATACTGGCGTCTATGCCATCCCTCCCCGCACAATCTCCCAAGAAAAAGTCCTTAAGGCACTGTCCAAGGGCATGAACACAGCTTCTCTGCAGACAGATAACATACCAGCATACCTGCTGGCTAGCCTGAAACAGGACCTGTCAAGCCCCCTACAGAAATTATTCAACATCAACCTCCAAAACAGGTTATGTTCTGGATAAATGAAGTTAATAAACAAGGATATAGGTAAGCGACAAACCCTTGACCCAAGCTAGTTTGGTTTTGTCAAGAGCATAACCTGGCTGTTCCCTATGTCGACTTCTTTGAGAAGGTTAATGGAACAATGGATGGGTATTTACCCGGCCTACTCTGACCTATGCCAGGAAAGCATGTTAAATGTGGGAGGGGTCTATGTGGCCCTATTGGCCAGTGTGTGCCTGCCATAAAGCCTGGCAGCCCTGCATCAATAATCTACTGGCTGTCCGATGTCTAGTTGCCCAGTATGGGTTACGTGGAATAGTTCTTAAATGAAAGCTGGACCTAAAACCAATTAACCTGCCGAACAAACAAAGGATTGCTACACTCTATACAGGTTCACTGACAGGTTGCAGCTTGGAAGTAAATGACAAAGAGGTGGCTGGACATCTGCTTTATCTAGAAGACAAGAAGGAAGGGGACTGCAGCAAAGCCATTTGGCTTAGGAGCCAGAGTCTACAACTCAATGGGAGTGACAGACTAGAAATGGTGTGAGAACTGTGGTAAGGAAGATGAGGGATGTCATCAGAATTACTGACAAACACTGGCAATCAGACTCCAATGTAATGATATAGCAGCATTCATAATCTCAGCCTCTGCCCCTTGGCAGGGATGTGATAGCAAGGAAAAGAGTGCATCCAGGCAGCAGTTGTATGACCTACTAGATAAAGCAGGGCAATGTGAGTTGGTGTTGATAATGGGGGACATGGATGCACACATCGGGACAAACAGGACAGAACTGCTTGGGGCAAAAGAAATAAGGAACGGGAGACTATTCTAGGCTTTTCTCAAATCATTTTTATTATTTTCCAAATATAATGATATTTAACATTACAATCATCAGTGAAAACAAGCATTATAAGCCTTTATATACACTATGTACAATTGACCTGAACAAATATCACTAGAATAAAAAAAAAAGAAGTTAAAAAATGAGAGAGAAAATATTACAATATTCAATCAGTAAAGTTACACATTTAATTAGTTTTTGAGTTCAATTTTAGTGTCTCAATAAGAGCAAGAATGTTTTCCCAAGGATTGTTTATCCATGTTTTAGGAGAGATTCTCAGTTCTTTCACCTTGATTTCTAGTATCGCTGTTTCTTCCATCAATCAAGAATTCTTCCAGAGTAGGTTCTTGTGGTGACTTCCACTTCCTAGTTGTACATTTCCTTGCCACAGCTAATATGGACCAAAGTAGGTATAGATCTTTTTTATTCATTTCGGTAGTATCATTAACGTTCAAGAGGACTAAAGATTTGGTTAAAATAAAGGTGCCTGTGAAGATAGCTTGGAGAAATTTAGTAATTTTTTCCCAGAATTTTTTTAGGTTAATACAATAAAAATATATACGAGTCCAGTCAGCTTTACATGTTAAATAGCATCTGCAACAAATGGATTTATAGAGTGCATTACATTTGGCTTGTTTATCAGGAGTGATAAATGCTCTGTGAATGTATTTCCAGGTAAATATTTTCCATACTTGTAAATTAAATGTTGAATTAATAGAACAAAGATTAGTTTTACTTTCAATTGATAGATTGGCTTGGTATCCTTTTGTTATGAAATTCCAATATCTTGTATTAGGGCTAGTTTTATATGTTATCAAAATTTTGTATAATTTTGAAATTAGACTAGTCCGATTATATTTGTTATAAATAACTTCAAACATAAGACTTATCAAATTTGGGCTAGTCTTATAAGGAGAATTAATAATTTTTCTGTTAAGATCTTTAGCATATGACAATATGCTTTGAAGTACCAACTGACCTGCCATCGAAATATCAAATATATTTTGAATTTGTTGAATATCTAATACTTCTTGATTCTCTATACAGTGCTGCCAACAAGTAAAGTTTTTCTTCTCCCACTAGGCTTTTGTCTTGTAAATGACTTGATGGTGGCCAATACATGGTTCAGGAAGAGAAACGGTCACAAGCTCACATACAACAAATGTCCAACATGCAACTAAGACAGACTTCCTCCTAGTAAGGAATAGACTTAGGGGTAGAATCAGTGATTGCAAAATCATCGCCAGTGAAACAACACACTTCATAAATCACTGGTTGCCACAATCAGCTGGAAGCAGTGGCCAGATAAGTTCCCAAGGTCAACAGAGACTATGCTGAAGACCTGCAAGTTGACCAGAGAGAAAAAAAGATTTCAAGGAAATACAGAGGACTCCACCACCTCATGAACAGGAGGAAATATATGGGAGTTGAAGAAGAATGGCAGCACCTCAAACAGCACGTTTGAGAACTACAGAAGAGTTATGCAGCTGAGGCAGACATGGAAGTAAGGTACACAAGGAAAACGGGTGATGGATTGCAGAAGTCATCAAAAGAAATGAGTGTAGGACAAAGTGGTAGACAGAAAAGATGGGCCAGGCGAAATACTGGTTGACTAACAAAGAAACTAAGAGCAGTTGCAATAGCACAGTTTATTAGCTTCTGGAAAGTGACTCAGCAGAAAGAAAAAAAAAAAGAAAATCAGGTTGCAAGGCAATGACAGAAAGAAGACAGTCATCGGACACCCTTCATAAGGGATGTCTGCAACAACCTGCTCACCAGACCACAGGACATCAAAAACAGATGGAAAGAGTACTTCCAACAGCTTCTAAATAAAGCCCCACAAAAGCTGCACTGCCCCAGACACAGCCTATGATGAAAGAAGAGGAGCCTATCACACAAGTATATCACTAAAAAAAGTGAAGTCAGGGAATGCAGCAAGCTCAGATGAGGCCACACCAGATATGATAAAAACAGCGCTCATCTGCCATAAAACATTTGAAAAAGAACTACAGCATCCTTCTTTCAACTACCATCTGATGAAACCGCTGAATAATGAAAGAAAATAATGATTTCAAGCTAAAATGCATCCTTTTAAGGACAAGATAACATCTGTGTTTTTCTATTTAGAACCTAAATTTGAACTCCTAAACAGTCAACATCCCTCTAAGGACACCAAGCATTAATGTTAACTACAAGTTTTTTTGTGTCCAATATGGGCTTGTACTCCAATGCTACCCAGGAGCCAACTCAGAATTCATAACACTCCAAGTTCTTAATGTCACACCAGATATGATCAAGACATTGGGTGAGTTATGGCAGAAATAGCTCCAGTTGGTACAAAAAAAGCAATATGGAGGAAAAATGCATAACCCAAATGACTAGAAAATAAGCATACTAGTGCCAGTATACAAGAACAAAGGGGACATTCACAACTGTGGGCAGTACAGAGCATCAGAACTCCTGAGACACTGCATGAAAGTTCATAAATACAAACAGTATAAGATTAGATTCAGATCAAGATGCAGCACAGCCGACCCAATATTTGCAATGAGACAGATAGTTGAGAAAATACTAGAGATGAGGAAAGGAGTGCAATTGAGCATTCTCACACTTGGAAAAAGCATAATGAAAAGGTCCCAAGAAGGCTGATTTGTGAAGTCCTTAAATGGTTTGAAGGACCAGAAACACTGGTAGAATTAGTGCAGGCTTTCTACAAGGACCCACTGACACAACTACAAATAGTGTTTGGGCTCACAGAAGAGTCCCACAGTGGGAGAAGATGTGCATTAGGGCTCAGCTCTGAACCCACTGCTGTTCATACTTGTGATGGATTACATTTCACGGAAAAAACAAATTAACTGTAGTTAACTAGGTCGTATACCTAAAAAAAAGACCAGAAATAACAAAACCAACAAATAGAAACGCTTGCTTTATTTTCAAAAAAATAAAGCTTTAGGGAAACACTCTTTACCAGTATTACATTTCAAACAGGTCAGATAGGACAGATCAACAAAGCTGCTGTATGCAGATATGTGGCACTATACGTAGACTCTAAACAAGAATTTCATCACTATGGGGAATGGCATGCAAAAAGTACAGTTGTGTACACTTACCATAAACGTAGATGTTCGAGTGTATTCACTGTTGCAGTCATTACATTTGGGTAATCTGCTGGCACGTTGCCCTCAGTCGGCCTGAATTCCAAAGTCTTGGGTCCTGCGAAGGTTGCTGTCTTCTCTTCCATGACGTCAGGTCGTCAGGGGTAATAAACATGCAGCAGATGCCATTTTCTTTAGTTTTTCTTGCCCCCGATGTCAGGTGCCCCCCATAAAGGTAGAAATATTCTAAATAGATACCTAATCACCTGGATTACCTCCAACTTACTACTGCACACAAACTAATTTTCAAACCCACTTGCTGCCCTTTGCATAACATCTTGCCCTTCTACACTCCTCTCCTCCCCCTAAGATTCAAACTCCCTCTCAGCTCTCCTCCCTCTCTTTCTTTATCTCTCTCTCTCTCCCCTGCTCATTTTATTTATTTTATTTATCTTCTCCTCCCTACCACCACATGCATAAGTCCTAGTCTCTAATATCTTTGCCTTTTCAACTTTTAGACTCTTCTCCTTTAAATTCTTTGCATCTCCTTCACTTCTCCTCTGTTTACTTCTCTTGCATTCAGAGATCTATATAATTTTCTTTTATCTCTCTCTCTTCTATGCTAACAATACAGTCAAATAAAAAAATAATTTATTCTTATAAATGTAAAATGTTTTATGTTTGTGTTGGTGTTATCCTGCTATCCTGCTATATGTTGTTATGTGTTATAATGTATTATTAAATATATATATATATATATATATATATATATATATATATATACACACACACACACACACACACACACACACACACATACACACACACATGCATCAATATAAACTTTACCTTCATCTACAAGCAAATACACCACATTGGTTGTAGAAGATAGAGAAGGAAAGATGAACTGCAGAATGACAGGGGGATGGCGGGAGGGTAACCCAGACTGCAACAGTGAATACACTTGAACATCCACATTTATGGTAAGTGTACACAACTGTACTATGTTCTTCGTGTTTCACTGTTGCAGTCATTACATTTGGGTAGAATCCCAAAGCTATGGTTGGGAGAGAGAGTGGAGCTAAACAGCATTAGGTGAGGCTAAAAGGCCCTGCAGCACTGCAGTGGCAAAGCCTGCCCTGAGTAGAGAGGCAAATGGCAATGCTTTGTAAAGGTGTGGACAGAACTCCAAGTAGCAGTCTCTAGAATGTCCTTGGTTGGTACTCCCGAGAAAGGCTGCTGAAGTAGATGCAGCCCTGGTGGACTGAGACCTAATGCCCTTGGGCACAGGTTTGCCATGGTGTAAGTAGCAGAAACAGATGCAGTGGCTTATGGACTTTGAAATTGTCTGCTTTGAAATAGCCTTTCCTTCTGATCCTGCATCATATGACACTAGTAATTGCTCGATTTTTCTTAGAGCTTTAGTCCTGCTCAAGTAGAATCTTAGCTGTCTGTGTACGTCCAAGGAATGCAGAATTCTCTCCCCTTTGTTCTGCGGATTTGGATAAAAAGTTGGCAGATGAATTGTTTGGTTAAGAGCCACACTGGAAACGACCTTAGGCATAAAAGTAAGACTTGTCCTCAGAGACACCCAGTCTGGGTAAAATATGATAAAAGGCTCTACAGCCATGAGGGCCTGTAGCTCTGAAACTCTTCTTGCTGAAGTAACTGCTAGTAGCAGAGCTGTCTTCCATAAGAACTTTATATCAGCGGTAGCAGATGGTTCAAATGGAGGCAGGGTGAGCTTTTCCAACATATAATTGAGGTCCCATGCAGGTAATGGTGATCTTCTAGGAGGCCTTAAAAGTTTGGCTCCTCTAAGATACTGCTTTAGTAAAGGATGAGAAAAGATTGGTGGCTCTGTGTTGTAATGAGCCGAAATGGCAGAGGCATAGATTTTGATTGATGAGAAAGATAGGCCTTTGTCCAGCATCGCAGTTAAGCATTGTAATATCTGAGGAATATGCGGTTCTGCTGTATCAGTTCCTTGTGCTTGATTCCAAGCACAGAATCTCTTTCATTTGTCAGCATAAGATTTTCTAGTACTAGGCTTTCTGGCTTCCAAAATTACATCCATCACAGCTTTACTGAGGTGTCATCTGTATGATTACAGGATTAGCCATGCTGCCAGGTTCAAAGCCTATAGTTGATTGTGCATGATCTGATTGTTTTGCTGGGACAGTAGTTGTGGTTTTTGAGGCAAGGTCCATGATCTGATTGTTTTGCTGGGACAGTAGTTGTGGTTTTTGAGGCAAGGTCCAAGTTGGGTATTGAGACAAGTTTCTTATGATTGGGTATCAGTATTGGTGGGGCCAGTCCAGGGCAATTAATATCATCTTTGGCTTCTCTTGTCTGACTTTTAGGAGGACCTTGGGTAGAAGAGGCAGAGGAGGAAAGGCGTAAACTGATAGGTTTTTCCAACTGAAGGATATGACGTCCACTTTCCATGCCTGTTTGTGGTAAGTCCTTGTGCAGAATTCTTTTCAGCTGATGATTTTGAGGAGAGGCAAACAGGTCTATGTCTGGGCTCCCCCATTTCTCTGCTATCAGGCTGAAGACTTGTGGATTTAGTTTCCACTCGTAAGGAACCATAAGGTTTCTGCTTAAATCGTCTGCCAGAGTGTTTTGTTTTCCTGGCAGGAATTGAGCTTGAAGATTTATTTGGTAGGTCAAAGCTGTGTCCCACAGTGCCATGGCTAATCTGCAAAGGGGGTATAAGTGTGTGCCCCCTTGCTTGTTTATATACCACATGACTGTGGTGTTGTCCGTCTTTATCAGTAGTTGTCCTGGATGAAGTAAGTCCTTGAAGGCTGTTAGGGCATTCTGAACAGCTAGCATCTCTTTCTGGTTGATATGTAGATGCATTTGATTTGGTGCCCATATGCCCTGAATGCATCTTCCTGCCATGTGGGCCTCAGAGGCATAATCTGATGCGTCTGTTAAGGTTTTGCTGGCAGGAGGTAGAGTGAAGGGCCATCCCATGTTTTGTTGACAGGCCTTTGCCCACCATACAAACTCCTGTTGCAGGCAGGGGATGAAAGGAATCATGGTTTCCAGACTGTGTGAATATTAACTCCATAAACTTTTCAGGTACCATTGAAGTTTCCTCATACGCAGTCTTGCATATGGAATTAGTAGGATGCAGGATGCCATGAAGCCCAAAGCCTGCAGAATTTGTCTTGCAGGAGATTGTGTTTTTGTTGCCATCAGTTTGAAGTAAGTAGTCAGTTGCCTTTGTTTGCTGGCGTGAGGTGAGCCATCTGGGCAGTTGTATTCAAGCTTGCACCCAGGAATGTTATATTCTGAGAGGGTACCAGTTGTGATTTCTTTTCATTTATTGTGTACCCTAGGCATGTTAGAAGCCTTTTCACAAATGTCAGGTGTCGTAGAAGAGTGCCCTTGTTCTCTGCTTGAATGAGACAGTCGTCCAAGTAAGGATATATTTGAATACTTCTTTGTCTGCAAAATGCAATTACTGGTGCCAGGCACTTTGTAAAAACCCTGGGTGCAGTAGATAAGCCAAAGGGCAGTGCAGAGAATTGGTAATGCATTAAGCCAGCCTTGAATCTGAGGTATCTTCTGCATGACTGTCTTATTGGGATATACAGGTATGCCTCTTTTAGGTCTAAAGTCACCAGCCAAGCATTCTTGCCCAGCATGGGTAGAAGCTTTTGCAAGGTGAGCATTTTGAATTGTGGAATGTCCAGGTATGTGTTCAAAATTGATAAATCCAGTATTGGCCGCCAGGCCTGGTCCTTTCTGGATACGAAGAACAGTAGAGTAAAAACCTTGTCTTTTTTCCTGTTCTGGTACTGTCCCGAATGGCCCCCATATCCACGAGGGACGTAACCTGTTTCTGTGCCTCTGTCCATTGTTTTTTCGGCAGATCTGGCCAACCATTTGTCATTGGCAGAGTGTGGAAATGGAATCTGTATCCCTGTGATATGATGTTTAGAACCCACTTGTCCTGGGTTATTAACTGCCAATTTTGAGCAAAAAGTGCTAATTTCCCCCTATGGGTGCTGCCAAAAGATAAGTGCTTGGTGTAGGCAGAGGGAAGTCATTGGGATTGCTTTCTGTAGGTTTGTGCTTTATCTCCTCCAGATTTGGAGGTGGATGCGCCCCATTGTGTTGACCTGTACGAGTCTTGAGCCTGGAACCCTTAGGGCATCTGGATTTGCCCCTTTGAGCTCTGTCTGACACAGGAAAGGACCAATTTTTTGCAGGCCAGTGTCTACTGAATCTAGTTGGTTGCACTTTTAAGAAATCTTTAACAGTTTGCATAGACTTAGCTTTGTCTTCCACTTTCTTTAAAACCTCTTCTGCCTTAATACCAAACAGAGAATCATGCTGTAAAGGTGCATCTAGCAATTTAGCTTTAACATGATCAGGCAAATTTTGTTCCTTTAACCAGGCATGCCTCCTAATCACAGATCCAGTAACTGCGGCCCTGCAGGAGGCCTCTAAAGAATCAAAACCACATTGCAAAGTATGCTTTCCAACTTGTTCAGCTGCATGCAATAATTCCTGCAATTCCTTATTTTCTGCACATTCTGAAATCAATATCATTTTGTTTCAGCAGTCCCATAACATGTTGTTGGTACTTAAGCATATGAAATTGACAGTTTAAGGCCCTGATTGCCAAGGTTGCGGATGTATAAACCTTTTTCCCCATCTGTCCAGTGCCCTTGAATCTCTGTCAGAGGGGATAGGGTTTTTTGCTGTTGAGGCCTTAACTCCCTTTGGACCCTGCGAAACAGTTTCAGTATCAGCAGCAGGATTTCTAAATAGAAATTTATGAGAGTCAGGGACCCTGTAATACCTGTCAGGCTTACTGGGAGCCGGAGGTAAGGAGTCAGGGGGTCAGGCTTGACTCTGAAAACACATCATCCACAACGTCTAAAACAGGGGGAATGGCTAAAGGCTTGTGCTGAGGGAGAAGGAAATCCCTGAGCCTCTTTTTTGATTCTGAGAAGTCTTGACTTTCCCAGTGAAAATGCTCCCAATGCAAGGTTTCTCCAAATTAATAATCCTCAGGAGGAGATGCAGATGGAATAGACTCCTCAGCATCAGAATCCTCATAGGGAGGTAAAGATAATTCCTGATCAGAAGAGGAATCAGAAGAAATAGAAACCTGATCTGAAGATTCATAGTCAGTGTCTTGCCTAGGCCTCTTATCTGGAGGGGGATGGGTACTCCTGATCAAGGTAATGAGGTCTTCAGCCATTTTGATCATCTGTTTTTTAGGCATAGAGGCCTGTGCACATGGCTCAGGCATCGTTTTTTTTAGTTTTAGAAGGTGTCTTTGCCTTACGTTTTGCAGTTTTCGTTGGTTTGATATGAAAATGTTGAGGTCTGAATACACCCTCAAAAGCTATTGCCTGCTCAGCGGCTCCGGACCCATCAGAGGGAGATACATCCGTCGGTCCAATACCTTGAGTATCTTGCGGCATACCGGACTCCACATGGGTGTCGGTAGAGGCCTGCGACTCGAAGGACGCGGGTATCAGGGGCTGCGAAAGTGCTTCACTGAGTACCAACGAACCAGAGACTGGCTTAGAAGAAGCTTTGTGTCGGTTTTGGATCTCGACTGCTTTTCTCTGTCCTTTTCTTTGCGTTTTTTATGTACTCCAGTAGTCGGATTGCTATCTGACGACATTTCTGGGTAGTTAAATCTGTTTCCAAAATACTTAGATGCAAAAATATACAGATGCTTAATAGTGCATTGGTTAAATCTAGCACAAAACCGACAGCCAGGCACGTTGTGATCAGGGCCTAGGCAAGGAATACAGTATAAATGGAAATCCTTATGAGATATTGGCTTCCCACAAGTAATACAATTAACTTTTTTTTGACATCGGTAAAAAGCAAGAAAAAAGTTTCCCCAACGAGGTACTTAGCTTTAGTGAAGACTTCGGTTCTGAAACTCGAATATTTCAGTAGTTGGCTGACCGGCACTTGCGAAATGCTACTGCTTCGAGCACCGCGCGGCAAGAAAAACTAAAGAAAATGGCGTCGGCTGCATGTTTTATACACCTGACATCATGGAAAAGAAGACAGCAACCGACGCAGGACCCAAGACTTTGGAATTCAGGCCGACTGAGGGTAACCTGCCAGCAGATTACCCAAATGTAATGACTGCAACAGTGAAACACGAAGAACATTGGGAAGCACACGGGATGAAACCGAGTACTGGTAAGATCATTGTAATGGCGGCAAATGGGAGAAATGGGGAAAATAAATAGCTAAAAATTGAGATAGAATGGAAACAGTAGAACAAGTTAACAACTTCAAGTATACAGGAGGGGTGGTTAAGGACTAGGGAAGTGTGAATGAGGAGGTCAAAGCTAGACTCAGGGAGGCTGCAGTTAACTGGCAGAGTATTACGGGTAGTATACGACAGGAGAATGCCAAAGAAGCTGAAAAATACAAAACAGTGATGTGACCACTACTACACTATGGTACAGAAATGAGAGCACTGAAGGCACAGCAGTTGGAGAAGCTAGATATAAAGTGCCTGAGAAGGGTGGCAGGGTGCACACTGTGGGATAGACGAAGAAATGAGGAAATCAAAGTAGAACACCAAGTAGCTCTAATTGCAGAGAAGGTCAGCTACAGTGGTTTGAGCATATGTGCAAGAAAGCAAAGATAATCTGGTTAAGGAGATACGGGACAGATAAGGAAGAACGGAAGAGGAAGCCTGGGCCTCCAGAAAAGAGATGGATGGACTGTGTGACTGAAGACCTGGGAAAAGTTAAGAGAGCAGCACTGAATCTAGAGAGATGGCAACCCCATCCCCGTGTAGAAAACTGGAAAACAGGGTTTGATGATGTGAAAATGGATGAGAGTGAGTTACACACCCCACATCTAGAACTCCCTAACATTCTACACACAGATACTGTTAATAAACACTCCCAGCTAATTGTCACTTTTTATGTGACTTGTTGGATAGCAAAGTGACTCAAAAACAGAACTCAGGAAATTAGGGTGTGGGTGGTTCCATCTCCTCAAACATCCACAACCAATGGCGTATGCCAGATCTTTATCTTTCTACCACTCCTCTCTGGCATTCACTTCACAGAGGTCAAAGACAATGTTAAGGGCTGCTGGCTGAACAAGTCTTGTGATAACTGCAAATTAGGTGCCATTATTATCTCTCCAGAGGACACTAAATGCTGGTGTAGGCACTTGGAAAACACACTCAAAAGATAAGGAGGTGAACTGATAACAGCAGCCCTCACATTAAATCTGGGCAAAAGTACAGCTGTGCAAGTAAACTTACTGTAACAGCAGACATTTGAATGATTACTGTTGCAATAGCTTAAGCTACATGGTTTACATCCTGTACAGTTCTGAAGACAGTAGCTTAAGCTACATGGTTTACATCCTGTACAGTTCTGAAGACAGTGACTTATACATGAATAAGCAGAGTGAAAGAAAGTAAGATGGCAGATGAGTAGTTTGGATTCAGATCAGGATGAAGTACAATCAACCTAATGTTTGTACTGGCAGTTGGCATCCAAAGCTTCAGAGAGCACCTTCCATGCTCCCAAAACAGTTAAGTCAGCTACAGCTGAACTGACAAGACAGGTTTGGGTGCCAAGCCATTTGGAGCTTTCAATGACAACTGAGAGAGGGAGGCTGAGCCCTGACAGGACACTATTAGGAACAACAAAAAATAAATGTCCACACTTTGGCCTAAAAGCACACCAAAAAATAAGGGGGGGGGGGGTGGAGAGAAAGAGTGGCTATTGCAACAGCATTCAAACATCTACTGTTATGGTACGTTTATTTACACAAGTGTACTACATTCTTCATATTAATCACCGCTGCAGTAGCCTAAGCTATATGGGTAGACAGCTATACTTAAGAACGATAGGGAGATTGGAAGGAGACGGGTCCAAGAGCCCCTGGAGAATGGTCCTGAAAAAGCTTTACCTACACCTGAAGAAGGAATCATGTTTGTAGTGCTTTGAAAAGGTATGTACAGAATACAAAATGCTACTTCTAGATTCCAATCCTTTTCAATAAGCCACAGTTGAAGCCAAGGTCCTGATAGAATGTGCCTTGATCTTGCCTGGAATAGTTCTGCTGTGGTGGAAGTAACAAAAGATCATAGATAAAGAAAACAATTTGGAAATGGCCTGGATCGATACATTTTGTCCCCTTTTACCTTCACAGGAAATGAACTGATCAGAAGTTCTGAAACATTTAGTTATGTCAAGATAGAACCCAAGATGACTGTGGACACCAATGTATGAAGTATCCTTTTCCCCTCATTTTTGGTTTCATGGAGATGAATAGCTTTTAGCTTAAAGCCAACTTGGACACCACTTCAGGCATGAAAGGATTAGTTCTAAAGAAAATCCCGTCATTGTGGAAATTGAGATAAGGCTGACCGACCATCAGATCAACCAGTAAAACTGTCTTCCATGTTAAGAATCTGAAGTCAGCCAGATGAGCTATTTCAAGTGGTGCAATGTTAGCTTATCTAACACAAAATTAAGATCCCAAGGAGGGGCCACATGTTTTCTTGGAGGCCTCTTTTGCAATGCCCCCTACCAAAAATATTTTGACATTGGAATGCCTTGAAAGAAGGGCATCCATGGGCAGACGTGCTGAAATGGCTGATAAATAAGCCTTCAAAGAGGAGTAAGAAAGGCCATAGCATAACAACACACACTAATATTGCAAGTCCAGAGAAACACTAGCCCTGAGTGGATGCTGGTTATGTTGTTGGCTCCAACTAGAAATCATTTTCCATTTGTTAATATATTTTCTTCTGGTAGCGGGTTTTCTTGCCTCCATTAACACCTGTTGAATGTGCTCAGTAAACAGGTGCCTAAAAAGTATTAAGACCCTATCATCCAGTCAGTCAGCAGAAGTTGTTTGAGATTGGGATGCATCAAAACCTCCTATTCTTGTGCGACTACATCCGGTCTGTGAGGAAGCTTGTGGTAACTGCCCCTGGCCATTTCCAAAAGTAGTAAGAACCAGGGTTGCCTGGGCCAGACGAGAGTCAGCACAATGATTTTGGGGAATTCCTTCTGAATCTTCAGAAGTACCTTGGATATATGTGGAAAAGCAAACAGGAGCACTGTTATTCAAGGAAAAGAGAAGGCATCTGTCTTCCAGGCCTTCTTGCATGGAGTTCTGGAGCAGAATCTTACCAGCATGTTTGTTCAATGAGGAGGCAAACAGGTCTACCCACAGATGGATCAAATCTTGGAAGATCAGTTGATCTAGTTTCCACTCATGGTCTGCTTTTGCCCTGCTTAGCCTGTCTGCCACACAATTTTGCTCTGTAGAATGAGACTGTACTGCAAAGCTGTATCCCATGCTAACATGGCTACTCTGCATAGGAGATAAAACCTGGTTACCCTTTGATTGTTTATGTTTCACATCACTGTGGTACTGTCTGTGGACCAAAGGTGTTTCACAGAGTTGAGTGTCTTGATAACGGCAAGCATCACTTGTTCATCTGTCTATCTTTGTTGTCCCAGACACACTGCACTGCTCCCTAAAAAACTCTGAGGTTTCTGTGGCAACGGACTGCTTTTAAGCAGGAAGGGAGAGGGTAAAACCTGGATTCAGGGATACTTGACTCCACCAAGTGATTTCTCTCCTCACAAATCCCACAACTGGAAAATGAAAATATAATGGGTGTTGGTGTTGGAATTTATCTTTCTCATGTGGAGTCTTGCCAGGGATATCATGAGAAAGTACAGTTGTGTAAAATCTTACCATAACAGTAGATGTCCTTCTCTTCACTGTTGCAGTATGCTTTACAACAGGGATTCCTTGCCAAAGGTAGCCTGATGTCTGGCCAGTATACCAAAGCCTTTTGATTGTACAAGGTACACCATACGTCACACGTATGCTCCCAGCATACAGAGTAGGATATAAAGGTGACATCCGGACATACCATCCTCAGAACTGAAAAAGACCCAGTAGAAACGACAGTTAAAGGATACAAGTAGGTAACGAGCACATCCAGAAGGAAAAAGGACAAGGGTGAGGAGGGAGGGAGCAAATACTGCAACACTGAAGAGAAGGACATCCACTGTTATGGTTAAGATTTTACACAACTGTACTACGTCCTTCCATATCACTGTTGCACTATTCTTTACAATAGGGATAGTGGAAAAGCTCAGGAAGAAGATTGGGAGGAGGAAGGGCCAGCAAAGCCTTCTAGGAAGCCATGGAGAAAAGCCCCGGCAAAGCCAGCTCTGACCCTAGAAATCACATCCATCTTATAGTGCTTAGTAAAGGTATGCACAGAAGTCCAGGTTTCTGCCTCAAGAATAGAATTAGTATCTAAACCCTTGAAAAACGTACCAGAAGAAGCCACAGCCCTACTGGAATAAGCCTTAACAGAAAGAAGGCTCTTTCCATGAAAACAATAGCAAAAAGAAATGGCTTTAGATGTCCAGAAGAAATGATTTGCTTGGAAATAGCCAAACCTAAAGACCTATGATGAAAGGAAACACAAAGCTGTTCAGATTTATGAAAAGTGTTAGTCTTATCCAAATAACACCTGGAGTTATATATGCAAATCCAATGTGTGCAAAACCTTTTCACTAGCACACTGCAGAGAAAGGAAAAAGTGGGCAAATAAACAGAGTGCTTAAGAGACAACCCATTAACCACCTTGGGCATAAAAGGATTGGTACGAAGGGACACCCTTGTCCTTATGGAAAACTAAAAAAGGAGGACACCCGTCTGGCAGAAGTAAGGGCCAAAAGAAGAACAGTCTTCCAACAACAATGCTGTAAGGAAGCAGCAGGCTCAAAAGGAGCCTTAGACGCTTTTTCTAAAACAAAATTAAGGTCCCAGGAAGGAGGGACAGGCTTCCTTGGGAGACCTAATGTGAAGGGCTTCCTGAGAGTCCTAATGTGAAGGACACCTTCAAGAAACTGTTTGGCCTCAAATCTAGAAGCGAAGGGTGAGTGAAAGGCAGACAAGCAGAAGTAGCTGATAAGTGGGCCTTAACAGAAGAATATGCCAACATATCATTGAGTAACACAAATAAGACAGGACCACAGGAACAACCACAGTAAGTGGATGTAGGCTACAAGAAAGATACCAAAGAGAAAAGCTCTTCCATCTAGATAAGTAAGATTTCCTAACAGTGGGTTTCTTGGCTTCCTGCAGGACACAAAGCATGTCCTAAGAAAAAAAGGTGTCTGTAGGGTATCAAAGCCCTATCACCCTGAATGTCAGTTGAAGAGTGGACAGGTGAGAATGGTGGATAGATCCCTTGTCTTGTGTGAGTAGGTACACCCTGTGAGGTAACTTGTGATTACTTCCCTTGGCAAGAAGCAAAAGAGGGAACCGATGCTGTCTATTTAGAGGGAAGGCAAACAGATCTACTTGAGGAGTATCCCACTTGTGGACAACATCCAGAAACATATCCCTGTGAAGCATCCACTCGTGGGATCTGAGGTAATGTAAAAAGCCTGAACGGTCACCTGATGCTGGATAGCCAACTCCCAAACTCGAAGGGCTAACCAGCATAGGAGATAAGACCTTGTCCCCCATTGGTTGTTGATATACTACATCACTGTGGTACTGTCTGATGGAATCTTGAGGGCCCCTGGAAGAAAGAGAATGAAAAGCCTGCAGAGCTAGCAGATGAGCTCTCATCTCTGACAATGATGTGATCTTTCTTTTGTCAAAGAAAACACAGGCCCTGCATCAGAGGGCCAAAGGAGCCCCCCCATCAGAGGCATCTGTCAAAAGTTCCTGACAGGGGACTGGAGGCTGAAAAGGAAGCCCTGGGTTGAGGGACAATGGATGAATCCACCACTGAAGTTTCCGCTTGAGGCATGGAAATAGAGGGACTAGAAAATCTAAGGGATGACAACGTTGAAGCCAAACTGAATTTACAAACCACTAAGGCTTTATCATGTGGAGCTTGGCTAGTGGGAGCACAGGAATGGTAGAAACCATGTAACCCAGAGCCCTCAGAAATTCTCTAGCTGTGATGGAAGCCAGAGGAAGAAGGGATTGAAAGAAAGTAATGAGAGTTAAGGCCTTGGGAAGAGGTAGGGATGCCAGCATTGGAACAGTCTGGATCCTGCAACCTAGACATACATGATCCTGTGGAGTCAGGAATGACTTCTGGAAATTTACAGTAAACCCCAGGCTTTGCAAGAGAGAAATGGTAAGGTGTAGATGCTGATGTAAGATCTCTTGAGAAAAAGCCTGGATAAGTAGGTTGTCCAGGTAGGGAAAGACCTGTATCCCCCTTAGTCTACAGAAGGCAATCACAGGAGCGAGGCATTTAGTGAAGACCCTTGGGGCAGCAGAGAGGCCAAAGGGCAAAGCAGAAAACTGGAAATGCCAACAAGCAACAGAGAAAAGTAAAAAAACTTCCTGAAAAGGGAATGAATAAGAATGTGCAGATAAGCATTTTTGAGATCCAGGGAAACTAGAAATGCCAGAGGAAGCAGCAGAGGAAACAAGGTTTGAAGGGATAGCAGAACCTTCGAAAAGGTGTTTAGCTGAGAAAGATCCAGAATGGGTTTCCAGGTGCCTTCTTTCCTGGAGACCAAGATCACTCTTAAATAAAACCCCTTCCCCTCAGAGGAGTTGAAACTTCTTGAATTGTTCCTTGAGCAAATAGGCCCTGAAGCACCCCTGGAAAAAATTTCAGTTTTTCCTGAGGAGGCTGAGGAATGCCCAAAATAGTGTGTGTGTGTGTGTGTGGGGGGGGGGGGGGTTCCAAACCATATAATAACTCTGGCAAATTATGAAAGAACCCAGAAGTCTTGGGTGACCTTTACCCAAATAGGAAGGGTCAGGGAAAGACACAGAAAAAGAGAATGTGACTGAGAACAGGATAGTCAGACAGTACCCGATTTATCAGGAAAAGGAGGCTTCTAGAGTAGAAAATTTGTGTAGCCTTAGCAGGGGGAGCCCTTCTACTACCCTTTTTACCTGTGGGGAGGGCGAGAGCACAGGCAGGCTTATTAGGATAATTACTCTGAAACTTAGGCACCAGGGACCTTTCAACTCCTGTAAAGCCTTCCTCTTTTCTTATAGGGACTTAACTCCACAGCAGCACCACCACCAAACAAATGCCTATTATTCAGAGGAGCTTCCATCAGTTTAACTGTAATATCATCAGGCAAAAGCTAAAGTTAGAGCCAGGAATACCTCCTCAAAACAGATTCGAAAGCAGCAGCCCTAGATGAAGCATCAGCTGCACATAATAGAATGGTGAGCTACTTGGGAGGATGCCACATGCAAAGCAAGAGCAGAGACCTTCCCCTCAGAATCAGGGAGATCAGAAATAGCCTTATAGGCTTGAGATAGAAGAGCTGAAACGTAGCTTATCATGTCTGACAGTTAACAGCCCTAGAGGCTAGAGTAGCAGAAGTATACACCTTCTTACCCAGTCTCTCCATGGTTCTGCTATCCTTATCAAAAGGAAGCAACTTAGTGGAAGGCAACAATTTGGAAGGCTTATCAGAAGCCACTGACACCAAAGAGCAGCAGAGGGAGAGACAGAAACTTGCAGTCCTCAAGCAGTTTATAAAACCTATCATTTACTGTTTTTTTGGGGGGGGCAGAAGGGTGAGAGTCAGGAGCCTGAGAATCTGTGGAAAAGGCATCCAACAAGGCTGCAAGAACAGGAGGAATAGCAGTGGGTCCAGGGGACTCCCATTTGTGGAAGCTCATAGTACCTCTTTCTGAGCATCACACACTGGAGCACAGTCCCATTTGAAAAATGTCGTCATTCTAGAAACAATATCACCAAATAAATCTCCTCAAGAGAGTCAGGACTGATAGACTCTTCTTCCTCAGAAGAATAGTCAAGTAGTGAAGGAATATGGGAAGAATAAGTAAGGGATTCTTCGTCAGAATCAGCAGCATCCGCCTCAGAAGAATCCTGCTCCCTAGGTCTCTTAAGAGGAGTAGAAGATGAGGGTAGAACAGGAACAGAAACAACCTGTGGAGGCTTGAGATCCATAAGGGCCTTGAGTGAGGTTTTGTCATTCACTCTGGAGGATCTTTTGAAGCAGGTGAAATATGTTTACTTTTTTTTGCTTCTTTTTGAGGAGGATGTCAGCCCTGAAAACTGTGGAGACTCTGACCCTTGATGGCACTCCATAATTGTAGTCAAAACCTCTTCTCTTACTAAAATTTGAGGAACACCCCTAAGCCCTTCAGTAATAACCAGACGCAGCTCCACCTGTACATGTGAGGTGGACGTCTGCAAAACCTCCATGGACCTGCGTGGTGTTGGGTCCATGCTGGCATACGAATAGGTCACGGCAGAGGAATCAGAGAAAGAAACTGGGCAATCCTCCGGGCTTTCACCAGCCTCAAGAGAGATGTCCAGTGGAGGTGGTACAACCAAATAATCATACCAGACTTCATTGACTTTTTACTTTGTAGACATCTGGCCCTCTGGCCAGGAAGATCCTTCCCATGGTATCCTTAGCCAACAGTTTAAGTCGTTGATTTTCGAGGTAAACTGCAAGGGAAGAAAAGCAGACTCTGTAACATGTTAGAGACAAAGGACTGACAAATTTCACAAGACTTATGGTCGTGGGAAGCGCCTAAACACAACAAACACTGTTCATGATGATCTTTATGCAGAATCTGTCTCCCAGACTGGCATTTCCCCTTTCTGGATGACACGAAACCAAAAAAACAGAAACAAGGCAAACATAAAATAAAACCAAAAACCCCAACAGGACACTTATTTGGGAGTGGTGAAAGACAAGACTAACAAGCGTTCAGACCGATGATTGAAGATGGCATTTAGACTGGTGGCAAATAAGTTCTCAGGATGGTATGCCTGGATGTCACCTTTATGCATACATGTGACCCACGGTGTACCCTTTTCAACCAAAAGGCTTTGTTATACTGGCCGGACATCAGAATGCCTTTGGCAAGGGTCTATATTACGTTGCTGAAAGCTGTTTACAGCGAATACGGCAACATCGACCTTTAAACAGTGAAAACCCACTAACACGAATGGCTAGGTCAGCAATTTTTTCCCCAGGGGAAAATAATCGCTTGGCCATCACCATGAAATTGCCCTTTATCCCACTGTACTGCAATCTTGGAGTTGGTATATTTAGTTAGGGGGTGGAGGGTGAAGCCCCACACTCTGTAGTGATTTAGGTGGTGTGTCGTATTTGGCTAGTCAACCGATTTTTTTTTCCCTGGGAAAAAAATAGGTGACCTGGCCATTTGCGTTAGTGGGTTTTCAGTGTTTAAGGGTCGATGTTGCTGTATTCGCTGCAAACAGCTTTCGGCAACATAATATAGACCCCTTTGGCAGGGGATCCCTATTGTAAAGAATACTGCAACAGTGATATGGGAGGACATTCATAGATGCACCGAGACCCAGAATACTAAGGCATTCCCCTTGCTGTGACTGAAGTCTGAGTAGAAAACGTTGGAAAAGATCTAAATATAGACAGACTTTTCCTGTGAAAGAAAATCTCTTTGTCCTGGTTTCTAGCAAATACCCCAGGAATACAATCCTGTGCGATGGAGCCAAAAATGTTTTCATGGGCTCCCAGTCTGCACAGGAGATCTCTCAACCAAGTGAGAGATTCCAGACACTTAGAAAAAGACTCTGCAAAGATAAGAAAGTCATCTAAATATGGAAAAATGTAGACTCCGTGTAGCCGACAATGTGCTGTAACTGGGAATAGACACTTTGTGAACACTTGTGAAGCAGTGGATAGCCTAATGGATAAGGGAGAGAAATGAGAATGCAATCTAGGCACACAAAACCTTATGAAATGTCTGAATTCTGGACGCAGAGGGATATGATAAGCATCTTGTAAATCTAAGGCTACCAAAAATTCAAATGAAGAAGGGGTAAGAGATTGTGTAGTGAAAGCATGTTGAACTTGGGTACCATCACAAACTGGTTTGGGAAAGAAAGGTCCAGAAATGGTCTACTGGCCTTTTTCTTTCTTTGACACCAGTAAACATTCTTAGATAAAATCTCCTATCCACTGGGAAGGAGGAACTGTTTCTATTATCCCCAGAGAAAGTGTGTGCTACAACATACAAAGAGGAGGGAACAGAGGGGTTTGGCTTGATGGATGTTGAACAACTCCTTGAAAAGGAGGGATTTCTTCCTACAGTCATCTGTACCCTTGAGCAATCAACCTCAGAACGCATTTGTCTGAGACAATTTGTTGTCAAGGAGATTCAGACTTTCTGGAAGGGATAATGTACTGCCATGGTGGTGGTGGTTGGGGGGGGCATAGATCCTTATATAATCATTCTGACTTATCTGACTGTCCTTTTTGGGGGGATCCTACTTTCTTTTTGGAACCTCCTTGCAAATTTTTAAAATGTCTGCTTTGAAGCATGTTGCCACCATGGTTTGTTTAGTTTCTGATAAAACTGGATGAGGAAGCAGAATTTAGAGAAGGAGGGCTGCAAAATCTAACAGTCCCTTTATCAGCTTACCACTTTCATCACAGTTTGTAATAACCTCTGCAGCAGTGGGACCAAAAAAAAAATTTCAATCCAAATGTGAATTTAAAATCTCATTTTTTACATCCTTTGGGAGGTTTTGATAAAATCAGCACAGTACCAGGAGCAAAAGCCCTGGCTGTAATATCTACAGAATCATGAACACACTTTAATCAGAAGAGACCTGAGAAACAGAAGAAATTGAACACACAAAAAAAGAAGTTATGTTCTTACCATAACGTTCCATGCGAGTTTTCATCTCGCCTTTGTTCTTATATGGCTCCGAGTCGGCCGCTTTCCAAGCTTAGCTCGAGGCACAGCACTTATCCCATGATGCTCTCTGACTAACCCTCAGATCTAGTTTGCTGAATCCAGCAAGAAAAGAACAGCCTAACATACCCTAACTGTCAATATGTGTATATATAAAAAACATACAAAATAAATTATATATATATATATATATATATATATATATATATACACACACATATATATATATATATATATACACATATACATACATATATATACATACACATATACATACATATATATACATACATACATATATATACATACACATATACATACATATATATACATACACATATACATACATATATATACATACATACATATATATATATATATATATATATATATATATATATATATATATATATATATATATATATATATATATATATATATATATATATATAGATATATATAGTGACCGGTCTTCAAGAACCGGGAGGATGGAGGTGGGAAATGTAAGAACAAAAGAGAATGAACAATGGAGCGTTAACGCTATGGTAAGAACAACTTTCTTTATGTGTAGTTGTTCAATCAATCTTCGTTGTTCTTACCTGTCCTAAGAACAGTGGAACCAAAGGAAGCTCTGTAGGCCCTGTCCACTTTGGTGGCTGCACAAATGGTGTCCAAAGGCAAACGAGCTACGTGAGCTGAGAGATATGTGGGATACCGCCTAGTGGAATGAGCTTTCACCTTGTATTCTAAGGTCTGATTAGTTGAAGAGTATATAAACTTTATGCAATCTGATAACCATTTAGACAATGTAACTTTAGACACAGATAGAAAAGCTGTTCAGATTTTCTAAAATCCTTTGTTCTGTCCAAGTAAAATCTCAACTGTCTTTGGACATCAAGTTTATGCAGCATATACTCCATTTTGTTAGAATGACGTCTGAAAAAGGTGGGCAACTCAATAGACTGATTCAGATTAGTTTTGGAGCAGACGAGATACTCTATCAGGAAAAATACCAAATTGATCATGATCCTTGGACTGGATGAGTTGGTGCCTGGTGGTGGCGGATAGAGCCAGTCGCCCAGATACGGAAACACCCGAATCCCCTAGATGCCTCAGGTGAGCCGTAACCACTGCCATACATTTGGTGAACACTCTGTGATCTCTGGATGGTCTAGCCAGATCTAAAGAGCACATCCAATCGCCCGTTCCCAGGAACAGGAGTATCAATTGAAGCATGACCATCCGGAACTTCTCCTCCTTTACAAATGTATTGAGTTTGTTGAGGTCTAAAATGGGCCTCTAGTTGATCCTATCTGGTCCGGCGGGACTGGCTGGATGACTTTTTTTCTAGCAGGTTTTGGATTTCTGTGACTGCTTGATTCCTCAGATTGGGTAGAACATCTGAGATTCTTTTTGTGGGTAAAGTACAGTTTTGTACCTACCATAAATGTAGATGTTGGAGTGTTCACCCTGCTGCAGTCATCACACTTGGGTTATCCTGCAGTCAAAAGTCTTGGTCCGGTATTATATATATATATATATATATATATATTTATTTATTTATTTAGGCACAAGCAAATACACCACAGAGGTTGTATAGGATAGAATGGTATAGATAAGTTCAGCTAGTTCAGAGGGGATGGAGGGAGGGCAACCCGGACTGCAGCAGGGTGAACACTCGAACATCTACATTTATGGTAGGTACAAAACTGTACTATGTTCATCGTGTTACCTGCTGTCATCACACTTGGGTTGAATCCCAAAGCTAAGGATGGGAGGAGGAGTTAAACAGGGTTAGAAGGAGCTAGTAGGCCCTGCAAAACTGCAGTGGCAAAACCAGCTCTAGTCTTAGAATATAGAGGTAAGTGATAGTGTTTGGTGAAGGTGTGCACTGAACTCCAGGTTGCAGCTTCCAGAATATCCTTGTTTGGCACTCCCCTGAGAAAGGCTGCTGATGTAGCTGTAGCCCTGGTGGAGTGGGACCTAATGTTAGCAGGTACCGGTTTCCCATGATGCGTGTAGCATAAACTTATGCAATGCCCTGACCATTTAGAAATGGTCTGTTTTGAGAGAGCTTTTCTTTGTGATCCTGTAGCATAGGCTACAAAGAGCTGGTCAGAATTTCTGAAAGCCTTAGTTTTATCCAAGTAGTAACGTAATAGCCTGTGAATGTCCAAAGAGTGCAGGAGTCTTTCTCCTTTGTTCTGGGGATTTGGGAAAAAGGTGGGCAAATGATTGGTTTGGTTTAGGGCCACACTGGATACCACCTTTGGCATAAAGGAAGGGTTAGGTTTGTAGAGAGACTCTGTTTTGTTGAAAAATGAGGAAAGGCTCCACTGCCATTAGTGCCTGTAGCTCTGAGACTCTTCTAGCTGAGGTTATTGCAAGTAGCAGGGCAGTTTTCCATGAAAGAAATTTTAAATCAGCTGAAAAAGCTGGTTCAAAGGGCAGCAGTGTAAGCATTTCCAGAACAAAGTTGAGATCCCAAGTTGGTGTTGGTGCTCTCCTTGGCGGTCTTATGTTCTTAGCCCCTCTGAGGTACTGTCTTAGGAGTGGATGTGAGAATAAAGGAGGATCCGTGTTGTAATGAGCTGAAATTGCTGAGGCGTGGATCTTAATAGATGAAAAGGAAAGACCTTTGTGCAACATCTCAGTTAAATATTGTAGAATCTGAGGAATGTTTGGATCAAGGGGATTTTGGTCTTTAGCCTGGTTCCAGGCACAAAATCTTCTCCATTTGTCTGAATAGGTTTTCCTGGTGCTGGGCCTCCTGGCCTCCAGAATGACATCCATAACTGCTTTGGATAGAGGTGTTGGCTGGTTGTTTAGGTAATTTGCCAAGCAGCCAGGTTTAAAGTCTTGAGCTGGCTGTGTAGAATCTGATTGTTTCGCTGGGTGAGCAGGTGAGGAATTTGTGGTAAAATCCATGGTGGGCCGTGGGCCATGTTCCTTAAAATTGGATACCAATGCTGGCGTGGCCAGTCTGGTGCAAGAAGAGGCAGTGGAGGAAAGGCATACACTGCTAATGTTTTCCAACTGAATGAGAGGGCGTCCCACTTTCCAACTTGTGGATGGAATGTCCTTGTGCAAAATTTTTGAAGTTGGTAGTTTTGGGGGCTTGCAAACAGATCTATGTCTGGGCATCCCCATTTTTGAGTTATCATTGCAAATACTTGTGGATTTAGTTTCCACTTGTGTGGATCCATGATGTTTCTGCTTAGGTCGTCTGCCAATGTGGTTTTCTTTCCTGGCTTGAATTGTGCTTGTAATTGAACCTGGTAAGATATTGCAGTGTTCCACAAGGTCATTGCTTGCCTGCATAGAGGGTAGGGAATGTGTGCCCCCTTGCTTATGTACCACATTACTGTGGTATTGTCCATCTTTATTATTAGTTGTCCTGGGTGTAAGAGGTTCTTGAAAGCTGTTAGGGCATTCTGTACTGCTAGCATTTCTTTTTGATTGATATGCAGATGCCTCTGATCTGTAGTCCATTTGCCCTGATTGCACTGTCCTGCCATGTGTGCTCCCCAGGCATAGTCCGATGCATCTGTTGTCATAGTTTGCCTGGCTGTGGGTAAGGTGAAAGGCTGACCCTTGTTGAGGTGACATGCCTGTGCCCACCATAGAAACTCCTGTTGAAGGCAGGGAATGAGTGGTATCATTGTTTCCAAGCTGTGGCTGTGCCGAGTCCATACGCTTTTCAGGTACCATTGTAATTTCCTCATATGCAGTTTTGCAAATGGTATTAGTAGTATGCAAGATGCCATGAATCCCAAGGCCTGCGGGGCCTGCAGAATTTTTCTTGCAGTGAGTTGAGTCTTTGTTGCCATTATTTTGAAGTATTGAGTCAGCTGTTGTTTCTTGTCTGGCGTGAGATAAGCCCATCTGGGCCGTTGTATTCAAGCTGGCACCCAGGAATATTATGTTTTGTGAGGGCACTAGTTTTGATTTCTTTTCGTTTACTGTGTACCCTAGGCAACTTAGAAGGTGTTTGACAAATGCCAGATGCTTTAAAAGAATGTCCTTGCTTTCTGCTTGAGTAAGGCAGTCGTCCAGGTATGGGTATATTTGAATTCCTCTTTGTCTGCAGTATGCAATTACTGGTGCCAGGCATTTTGTGAAGACCCTGGGCGCAGTAGATAAGCCAAAGGGCAGTGCAGAGAATTGATAATGCGTTGAACCTGCAGTGAAGCGGAGGTATCTTCTGCAATTTTGTCTGATAAAGACATGCAGGTACGCCTCCTTGATGTCTGTTACTAGCCAAGCATTCTTGCCCAGCATGGGAAGAAGCTGCTTTAGTGTTAGCTTGAATTTTGGTACCTGCAGATAGGTGTTCAGAATTGAAAGTTCCAGAATGGGTCTCCATGCTTTGTCCTTTATTGGGACTAGAAAGAGTCTTGAGTAAAATCCTTGTCCTTCCTCCTGTGTAGGTACCTGTTGAATGGCTCTCATGTCCATGAGAGCTGTAATTTGTTTTTGTGCCTCTGCTCATTGATTTGGTGGCAGGTTTGGCATTCCTTTTATCCTTAGTAAGGTATGAAAGTGGAATCTGTATCCTTGAGAGACAATGTCTAGAACCCATTTGTCTTTTGTGATGATGCGCCAGTTGTCTGCAAAAGATGCTAATTTTCCTCCCAAGGGAGCTGCCAGGAGAGATTTGCTTGGTAGTTTGAGGACTGAGTCATTGTGTTTGTCTTCTGCTAGCCTGGGGCCTGTCTTCTCCTCCTTTCTGGGTAGCAGTACCCCATTGGCGAGGTTTGTAAGGGCCTTGTGACTGACCTCTGCCCCTTGGGCGTCTGTATTTGCCTCTCTGTGATCTGTCAGAAGCTGGAAAGGACCAGTTTTTCGTTGGCCAATTTCTGCTGAAACGAGGGGGTTGTACCTGCAAAAAATCCTTGACTGTCTGCATAGACTTTGCCTTATCATCCATTTTCTTTAAAACCTCTTCTGCTTCGACACCAAATAATACATCCTGCTGTAAAGGTGCATCCAATAATTTTGCTTTAACATGATCAGGAAGGGTTTTGTTCTTTTAACCAAGCATGTCTACATATGACAGAGCCAGTAACAGCTGCTCTACAGGAAACTTCCAATGAATCAAATCCACATTGTAAAGTATGTTTGCCCACCTGTTCAGCTACATGCAACAGATCCTGCATTTCCTTGAATTCAGACTGTTCAGTATGTGTGCTCATTTTTTGTTTTAATTGAGATATTAGGAATTGCTGATATTTCAGCATGTGAACCTGACAATTTAATGCTCTCATAGTCAGAGTTGCTGAGGTGTATATTTTCTTTCTCCATCTATCTAGGGCTCTGGAATCCCTTTCAGAGGGCACAGGATTTTTAGCCTTAGAAGCTTTAGCTCCCTTAGGACCCTGGGAAATTGTTTCTGGGTCAGCCACAGGGCTTTTATAAAGGAATTTGTGCGAGTCAGGTACTCTGTAGTATCTGTCTGGTTTGGCTGGAGCAGTAGGTAGAGAGTCTGGATTTAGACTAGACTTCAAGTAAATATCATCCACAATATCCAAAATTGGAGGGATAGCAAGAGGTCTGTGCTGGGGTAGCAAAAGGAACTCTCGGTGCCTTTTCTTAGAATCAGAGTAGTCCTGGCCTTCCCAGTGGAAATGTTCCCTCATGGTATGTAAAGTTTCCCAAAAGGAGTAGTCTTCAGGGGGAGATGCAGAGGGAATAGAGTCTTCAGCATCAGTCTTCATAAGGTGGAAAAGTGCAATCCTGTTCCTCAGAAGAATCTGAGGAAACTGAAACCTGGTCAGAGGAAGCATAATCCTCCTCTTGTCTTGGTCTTTTATCAGGAGGGGGATGGGAACCCCTGATTAGGGTAATCAAATCTTCAGCCATCTTAAGCATCTGTTTCTTAGGCATGGGGCCTTGAACTGTAGACTGATGTACAGTCTTCTTTGGTTTTAAAGGAGTTTTAAGCTTAGCATAAGATTTAATGGTGAGTGTAGTCGGTCTGAAGACACCTTCTGCAACCGAAGGTGTTTCTACTGCACCGGGGTCTATTTCTGCTCCGGTGTCGGAAGGGCCTAATGAAGATGGCTGCGTCGGCCTAGTAGACTCCGCTTGAGAATCCGCAGCTGTCTGGGATTAGAGTACAGCGGTTGTCAGGGGCTGCGTAGGCGCTTCACTGAAAACCAGAGAACCGGCGACAGGCCTAGCAAAGGCCTCGGAGTCTGGCTGGTTCCTAGGCTGCCTGTCCTTATCCTTGCGTTTTTTTATGCATGCCGGTCCTCGGCTGCTCCAACGGCATGATAATTAAATTTCCTACCAAAGTAATGTCGTGCAAAGTCAAAACGGCATTTGATAGTTCGTTTATTAAACCTAGCACAAAACCTACAACCTGTGACGTCGTGGTCTGGGCCTAGGCAAGGAATACAATAGGAATGGAAGTCCTTATGAGGTATTTGCTTCCCACAAGAAATGCAATTGTTAACTTTTTCTGACATCGGACTGAGGCAAGCAAAGGTTCCACAATGGGGTACTTAGCTTTATTGAAGACTTCGGACTGAAATTCGAATCGAAAATCTCAGGTGTCGGCCGACTGGCACTTGTGAACTGCTTCTGCTTCGGGCACCATGCAGCAAGAAAGACTGAAGAAAATGGCGTTGGATGCCTCTTGTATACCCCTGGAGCTCTGACGTCAGGGAAGAAGCGACAGCAACCGACGCCGGACCAAGACTTTGGAATTCAGGCCGACTGCAGGACCGCCTGACGGCAGGATAATCCAAGTGTGATGACTGCAGCAGGGTAACACGATGAACATCGGGGGGTTCTACAAAGGGAATGAGGTAACCTCTGGTAACTATGTTTTGTACCCAAGAATCTGATGCAATTCCTAGCCAGGCGTCTGGGTACAAAGCCAAGCAACCCCCGACTGCCTTCAGAGTAGGACAGTCGGACCTCCTCTCAGGAGCGCTGATAGGGCTTGCCAGGAAACTGCTCCCTGTCACTCTGGTTCTGCGGACCCCCTCTGCCGCCAAAGCGGCGTCTTCCATTATTGCCCCCTCCTCTGCCCCTGAAGGGGGGGTTCACTACGTGCATTCTGGAAAGCTCCTTGGGACTTCCGGAACCACATTTTTCCACCTCTTTGCCCTTTGGGGTATGGTCTAGTAGGGGTGGAAAAACAGAATCCTATGGCAGATAGTCTTTCCTTCCTACTCACACCTAGTAAGGGGGGTCTCCTTGAATTTAGGCCCAAACAATGAAGAGCCATCAAACAGGGTATTGACAAAGGAAGACTTGAAGGCTTCCGCAAAGGAGCACAAGCGCATCCAGGATGGTCTCCGCAGAGCAATCGCTGAACCTGCTGCTCAACTCGATCCCTCGGCTGCATAGGAAATGAGCCGCATGGATGAGCTGACGACAGAATTAAGGGTAGAAAGCGGAGCTGTAACCTTTTCCGAAATAGCCGCATCTGTGTTACCCTTTAGAGTATCTCCGAGTTCTTGAAGGAGATCTCGTTGAAGGCGAGTAAAATGGGTCAAGTAGTTAAGTGATCTCATGGCAAATGTCGCAGAATTAAAAATGCATTTCCCGTATCTGTCCATTGTCCTGGAATCCTTATTAGGAGGATGGACAGTAGCAGAAGTTTCTGACATCTCTTTCTTGGTGGCCGCCGCCACCACCATGGCATCAACAGGGACTCCTTTGGTGAGGAACGATTTCTCTTGTGGGGCGGTGATGAATTTATTGAGCCTCCAAGGGACTGGTTCCATGTTGTCAGGGGACTCCCACGCCCTTCGAGCAACCAGATCCATTAGTTCGAAGGGCGGAGTAACCCAGGAGGTGGAGGGCTGAGACCCAAAGGCCTTCAGGAGCAGCGACTCATCCTCAGTAGGGCGAATGGACTGCCAGTCGCCCCTCTGCTTAAGCTTTTCTAAGATGTCATCCTCTGAGGGGGACCGTGGAGACCCTTCCGATTCCTCTAAGTTGGTGTCTGATGTCAAGGATTCCTGAGGGGAATCCAAATGCCTTCTCTTGCAGTCTCTCTTTCTGGGAATGTCATCGGTGGGGGCGACCGGTGAAGTTTCAGTACAGCAGGGGTCACCCAAAGGGGATACCTGGGATTCTGGGTCTCGTTGCTTAGTAGGTGCTTTAGATGAAGAGGCAAAACTCGGCATCTTCAGGGAGGAAGAGGAGAGACCTGTAGTGTGGGTCTGAACAGACAACACCCTCCTCATGGCATCAGAGGCCCCGGACTCTCGGCCCGAGGAGGCCACCGGTTCCGAAGAAGACTGGGGCCTCGCAGGCGCCGAGGCCTCCGAACTCTAGGATGGAGCCGAGCTCACCTGTGCCGAAGCCCTGAGGGGGAGTGTCGGAACAGACAGTGTCGGTTCGACTCTCCCACCCGGAACAGATGAGAGAGTGTCGGATCAGAGACTCTTCAGACGGCACCGAAGAGGTCAGGGTGGGTGGAACCGAAGTCACTGGAACAGGACTCAGCTCAACAGGTTCCACAACCATCAGACCTTCCGCCTCCGAAGGCCTGGGTAGGCTCGAAAGAGGAGTAGTCACAGGCAATGGGGCAGGAACATGGCTCGAACCCAGTTGGGAAGAAGCAGAGAGCAGTTTAGCCAATGCCGGGTTCTCCAAGAGCCTCTGCACCACATGGGTCCACATCAACATCTGACATCCTTGAAGATCAGGTCGAAGGGGCCGAAGAAGCTGCAGACCTAAGTATTGGAGATTTTAAAGTCTCCGATACCGGCTCCAAAACCAAAGGTTGGCTCCAAGTCATCGGTTCGGCACACAGTTTGAAGACCTAGGAACTGGTGACTGCACCTTAACAGAGGTGCTCGGAGCCGAAGACTTAGGCTCTTCGGACACCCGAGACGACTTCGACCCTTTCGAAGACTTGGAAGTCTGGTCTGACTTGTCCAAAGCTTCTTGAAACTCAGGTGTTAAGAGACCTCGATCAACAAGTTTCCTACATCTAATAGAACTCTGCCACTAAAAGAGTGGCAGATGGAGCAATCCTCCTGCAAATGAAGAGGTCCCAAACAATAAACACAAGAAATGTGGTTATCTGTGATTGACATTTTTTGGCCACAGTCACATCTTTTAAATCCAGACTTTTGCTTTTGGTCAGCCATCATGTCCAAGAGAAAGCACAATTATCAGATCCCTGATAATTTCAAGTACAATAGTATTATCCAATTACAAGAATAGAAACAAAGAAAAAACAATTATCAGAGCCCTGATAATATAAGTACAACAGTACAATCCAATAATAAGCAAACAATTAAACTTGTCAAAAAAGGGATAGGAAGAATTTTAGATCCCTGCACAACTATAGCGAAGGATGAAACCAACTGAAGAGAGAGCAAACCCAAGAGCAATCCGCTCCAATAAAACACACTAAAAAGGGCAAAGCCCTAAAAAACGGTAGTATGAGAAGGGATATTGGTAGAAAAACAGACATATCTAAATAAAAAGTAAACTTAGCTGTAGAAATGCTTCTTAATAAACCTTCACTGGCTTGAGCACACTGAAGACTTGTGATCCGTTGCAGCGGCAAACTAGATCTGAGGGTTAGTCAGAGAGCATCATGGGATAGGTGCTGTGCCTTGAGCTACTGAAAGATCTTGAGCTCGGAAAGCGGCCGACTCGGAGCCGATGGATCGGCTCTGTACCCACGTGTAAGAACAAACGGCGAGATTGAACAACTTCACATCAGATTTTTCCTTACAGGAAGGAACTGCCGATAAAACACTTCTTATACTTTTACAGTCAGAATAAACATAAGCCTGACAAGGTCTAGAAATAAAAGCTGATGAAGTATACACTTCGTTCCCAAACTTATCAGTTGTTGTCAGAAGGGGAAGGATTAAATGCTTGGAAGCAGCTTTATTGACTACAGCCATTGCTGCAGAGTCATATCTTAGAGAAGTGTATATAACTTTGAAAGATTCAGAAACTTTGCACATTTTCTCTGCTTTCTTAGATGCAGCAGGTCGGCCACCAGAGGAACCACAGGCTGTGACAAACGCATCCTATAATCCTGGAGACACGGGGATGAGAAGAGATTCTTGGAACGTCAGTTTCAACATTTCATAATCTTTTCCGAGGGACTGAGAAACCTTACTATTCCCCCACTGAAAATACTCTCAGATTATTGAAACAAGTCTCAAAGAAAGTGAATCCTTGATAGGGAGATTCAGGAAAACATTCTCTCCTCTGAGTCTGAATCAGAATTCTGAGGAGAAAAAAAGTACAGTTGTGTACACTCACCATAAATGTAGATGTTCCAGTGTATTCACTGTTGCAGTCATTACATTTGGGTAATCTGCTGGCAGGTTGCCCTCAGTCGGCTTGAATATCAAAGTCTTGGGTCCTGCATCGGTTGCGGTCTCCTCTTCCGTCAAGTCTTCAGGGGTATATAAAACATGCAGCCGACACCATTTTCTAAAAAAGGGGGATGGCGGGTGGGTAACCCGGACTGCAACAGTGAACACACTCGAACATCTACATTTATGGTAAGTGTACACAACTGTACTATGTTCTTCATGTTTCACTGTTGCAGTCATTACATTTGGGTAGAATCCAAAAGCTATGGATGGGAGGCTGGAACTAAATAGCATTAGGAGAGGCTATAAGGCCCTGCAGAACTGCAGTGGCAAAGCCTGCCCTGGACTTAGAGAAGAGAGGCAAATAGTAATTATTTGAAAAGTATGAACAGAGCTCCAAGTAGCAGCTTTTAGAATGTCTTTGGTTGGCACCCCTCTGAGAAAAGCTGCGGAAGTAAATACAGCCCTGGTGGAATGTGACCCGATTCCCTTGGGCACCGGTTTACCATGATGCAAATAGCAGAAACGAATGCAGTGGCTTACCCACTTTTAAATAGTTTGCTTTGAAATAGCTTTTCCTTCTGATCCTGCAGCAAATGCCACCAGTAGCTGCTCAGACTTTCTTAGAGGTTTGGTCCTGTTTTAAGTAGAATCTTAGTTGTCTGTGTACATCCAAGGAATGCAGAATCCACTCCCCCTTGTTCTGCGGATTTGGGTAAAAAGTTGGCAGGTGAATAGTTTGGTTAAGAGCCACACTGGATACCACCTTAGGCATAAATGAAGGATTGGTCCTGAGGGACAACCTGTCCGGGTGAAATGTAATAAAATGCTCCACAGCCATGAGGGCCTTTAGTTCTGAAACCCTTCTTGCTGAAGTGACTGCCAAAAGGAAAGTTGTTTTCCAAGATAAAAACTTTATATCCGCAGGAGCTGCTGGTTCAAATGGAGGCAGTATGAGCTTTTCCAACACAAAATTGAGGTCCCATACAGGAGTGGGTGATCTTCTGGGAGGCCTTAAACTTTTGGCCCCTCTAAGATACTGTTTTAGCAGAGGATGAGAAAAGATTGGAGGCTCTGTGTTGTAATGAGCCGAGATGGCAGAGGCATGGATTTTTACTGATGAAAAAGATAGGCCCTTGTCAAGCATCTCAGTCTAGTATTGTAAAATCTGAGGAATATTTGGCTTTGCTGTGTCAGTCCCTTGCGCTTGGTTCTAAGCAAAGAATCTCTTCCATTTATCAGCATAACATTTTCTAGTACTAGGCCTTCTGGCTTCCAAAATTACCTCCATCACAGATTTACTGAGAGGTGTTGTTTGAATAATTACATGATCAGCCATGCTGCCAGGTTCAGAGTTTGGAGCTGACTGTGCAGGATTTGATTGTTCTGCTGAGACAGTAGATGAGTTATCTGAGGCAAGTACCAAGGAGGGAGTTGAGACATATTCCTTAGAATTGGGTACCAGTGCTAGCGAGGCTAGTCCGGGGCAATTAGGATAATTTTTGTTTTTTCCTGTCCGACCTTAAGTAAGACCTTGGAAAGAAGAAGCAGAGGAGGAAAGGCGTAGACTGACAGGTTTTTCCAACTGAAGGATAGGGCATCCACTTTCCATACTTGTCTGTGATAAGTTCTTGTGCAGAATTTGTCCAGTTGATAATTCTGGGGAGAGGCAAATAGATCTATGTCCGGGCTCCCCCATTTCTCTGTTATCATGCTGAAGACTTGTGGATCCAGTTTCCACTCGTGAGGGTCCATAAGATTTCTGCTTAGGTCGTCTGCCAGAGTATTTTGTTTTCCTGGCAGGAATTGAGCTTGAAGGTGTACTTGGTAAAACAAGGCTATGTCCCACAATGCCATGGCTAGTCTGCAAAGGGGGGGGGGTAGGAATGTGTACCCCCTGCTTGTTTATGTACCACATAACCATGGTGTTGTCCGTCTATCAGTAGTTGTCCTGGATGAAGTAAGTCATTGAAGGCTGTCAGGGCATTCTGAACAGCTAACATCTCCTTCTGGTTGATATGCAGATGCATTTGTTTTGGGCTCCATATGCCCTGAATGCATCTCCCTGCCAGGTGGGCCCCCCAAGCATAGTCTGATGAGTCTGTAGTTAGGGTTTGGTTGGCAGAAAGATCGTCCCATGTTCTGGTGATATGTCTCTGCCCACCAAAGACACTCCTGTTGTAGGCAGGGAATGAGAGGAATCATTGTTTCCAGACTGTGACAATGTTGACTCCATAAACTTTTTAGATACCACTGTAGTTTCCTCATATGCAGTCTTGCATATGGAATTAGTAGAATGCAGGATGCCATGAACCCCAAAGCCTGCATAATTTGTCTTGCAGATAACTGGGTTTTGTTGCCATCTGTTTGAAGTAAATAGTCAGTTGCCTTTGCTTGTCTGGCATAAGGTAAGCCATCTGGGCAGTTGTATTCAAGCTTGCACCCAGGAATGTAATCTTTTGAGAGGGTACCAGTTGTGATTTCTTTTCGTTTATTGTGTACCCCAGGCATGTTAGAAGTCTTTTTACAAATGCCAGATGTTGAAGAAGAATGTCCTTGTTTTCTGCTTGAATGAGACAGTCGTCCAAGTAAGGATAGATGTGTATGCTTCTTTGTCTGCAAAATGCAATTACTGGTGCCAGGCACTTTGTAAAGACCCTGGGTGCATTAGATAAGCCAAAGGGCAGTGCAGAGAATTGGTAATGCATAAAGCCAGCCTTGAAGCGGAGGTATCTTCTGTACGATTCCCTTATTGGGATATGCAGGAATGCCTCTAGTCTAGAGTCACTAGCCAAGCGTTCTTGCCCAGTATGGGCAGACGCTGTTGCAAAGTCAGCATTTTTAATTTTGGGATGTCCAAGAATGTGTTCAAAATCAATAAATCCAGTACTGGGCGCCAGGCATTGTCTTTTCTGGGTACCAAGAGCAGTCTTGAGTAAAACCCTTGTCCTTTTTCCCGCTCTGGTACTGGCTGAATAGCCCCCATATCCATGAGGGACGTAACTTGTTTCTGTGTCTCTGCCCATTGATTTTGTGGCAGATCTAGCCAACCGTTTGGAATTGGCAAGATATGGAAATTAAATCTGTATCTCTGGGATACTATGTTTAACACCCACTTGTCCTGGGTTATTAACTGCCAATTTTGAGCATGAAGTGCTAGTTTTCCCCCTAAGGGGGCTGCCAAAAGGTAAGTGCTTGGTGATGGCAGAGGGAAGTCATTGATACTGTTTATTGTAGGGTTGTGCTTTGTTTCCTCCATATTTGGAGGTAGAGGCACCCCATTGATTTGACCTGTAAGAACCCTGTGATTGGTATCTAGAGCCTTTTGAGCGCCTGGATTTGCCCCGTGAGGCTCTGTCAGACACAGGAAAGGACCAATTTTTTTGTAGGCCAGTGTCTACTGAATCTTGGTGGCTGCACTTGTAAGAAGTCTTTTACAGTTTGCATAGACTTAGCTTTGTCTTCCATTTTCTTTAAAACCTCTTCTGCCTTATTACCAAACAGAGTATCATGCTGTAAAGGTGCATCCAACAATTTAGCTTTAACATGATCAGGCAGATTTTGCTCCTTGAACCAGGCATGCCTTCTAATCACAGATTCAGTAACTGCAGCCCTGCAGGAGGCATCCAAGGCATCAAAACCACATTGCAAAGTATGCTTTCCAACCTGTTTGCTGCATGCAATATTCCTGTAATTCTTTATTTTCCACACATTCAGAAATGAACAAGAAGTTATGTACTCACCATAACGTTCGATGTATGTAGTCCAACTCACCTCACATTCTTACCCGTGGGTTCGGAGCCAAATATCGGCTCCGACTCGGCCGACTTTTCTAGATCGAAGTCTCTTATTGGCTGGGCTAAGCAGGTATCCCATGGTGCACTGCTCCATATCCTCAGATCTAGTTTGCTGCAAAAACTCATTCGTACCCCATGCATACACAACATCCAGGAAAAAGAATAAGCCAAGTAAGGGAACTCTGCAGATGAACACCCTAACCTCCAAATCCTCCAGGAAGGGGGAAGGTGGGAGGGTAAATAAGAATGTGAGGCGAGATGGACTACATACATCAAACGTTATGGTGAATACATAACTTCTTGATGTTATGTAGTCCTATCTCGCCTACTTTCTTACCCATGCAACAGCGGCCCTAGCACCTACATCCTGGGTGGCTCATAGGAAAATACTCCCGAGAACTGTGGAGCCAAAGGACGACCTGCCCCCTAGAAACCACGTCCAATTTGTAATGAAAAACAAATGTGTGAGGAGAAGCCCAAGTAGCTGCAGCACATATATCATCCATTGACAATCTGGCCTGATAGGCTGTAGATGTAAAAACAGCCAGAGTAGAGTGAGCCTTGACCGGAAATGGCAGATCTTTTCCTCCTGCTTGGTAGACGAAAGAGATACAACTAGATATCCATCTGGATAGGGTGACCTTGGAGACCAGGGACCCCATTCTCTTTCCCGAAAAGGAAACAAAACTTTGATCAGACTTCCGGAAATCTTTTGTCCGGTGTAGATAGATGCGTAATTGTCTGTGTACATCCAACTGATGAAATCTAAATTCTGCCTTGTCTGAAAAATGAGGAAAGAACACAGGCAACTCAATGGATTGATTAAGATCAGACACGGAAGCCACTTTAGGAAGGAACGAAGGGTTTGGTCTAAGAGAAACCCTGTCCTTATGGAAAATTAAGTATGGAGGTTTGATGGACAGGGCTTGAATTTCTGAAACTCGCCTTGCATAAGTGACTGCTGTTAGGAAGGCTGTTTTCCAGGTCAAGAATTTCAATTCACAGGTAGCTGCAGGCTCGAAACGTGGTAAAGTAAGGGCTTGTAGAACAAAACTGAGATCCCAGGGCATGATCTGTTCGGAAACCGGGGGACGGAGCAACAGAGTACCCTTCAGGAAAGCCTTGCATAATCTATGAGCCATGAGACTAGGCTCATTAGCGACATGAAAATTAGAGATAGCTGCCAATTGAACTTTGATGGTAGCTGATGCGGAACCCTGATGGAAAAGCATAGACAAAAACTCCAATACTGAAGCGATTGGAGCTGTGTAAGGATCAATGCCTCGGGTATGTGCCCAGATAGAAAACCTCTTCCATTTACTAGAATAAATCTTTCTAGTAGATGGTTTATGAGAGGACTACAATATATGAACCACTTCTGGGGAGAATTTATGAAGTCTAACTAACGATGGAAGTGGAGTAGCCAGGCTGTCAACCGGAGGGTTATCAGGGAGGGGTGGAACTGTCCCGACATGTGTGTCAGTAAGTCTGGTTGAGGGTCCAGAATCCAAGGAGTGTCCACAATGTATGGCTGAAGAAAGGGGAATCAGACTTGGCGAGGCAAGTGTAGAGCAATCAGAATCATTCTGCTTCCCAAGGATTGTGCTTTCTGAATCACCTTTGACAGCAAAGGAAACGGAGGGAAAGCATAAAAGCAGACCAGAGGGCCAATCGTGAACCAGAGCGTCCCTTGGTGACTCCCCCTGTGGGGGGATCAGCGTGAAGTAGCTGCTGCATTTTGCGTTGAGGGGGCTGGCGAAAAGGTCACAGCAAGGCTGACCCCATCTGCTGAAGATTCGCTTTGCAATCAGGCAATTCAGGGACCACTCGTAAGGCATCAGAATAGCTCTGTTTAGCCTGTCCGCAATCAAGTTGGACTTCCCCAGAATGTGTATTGCCACCAGAAACCGTTGGGAAGTTACTGCCCACTGCCACCCTCGCATGGCCTCTCTGCACAGAGGGTAAGACCTGGTTCCGCCTTGCTTGTTTAGATACCACACTACTGACATGTTGTCCGAGTGTATTGCAATCGTCCCTAGACGTAGAACACTCTGAAGTGCCTGCAACGCGAATAGCACTGCTCTCATCTCTAAGACGTTTATATGCAGATGTATCTCGTGCTCTTGCCACGTGCCTTGGACTGTCCCGCCAAGATAATGCCCCCCCCCAAATCTGGGAGGCGTCCGTGGTCACCATGGCAACCGGGATAGGTGGAACGAAGGGCCTTCCCCCATCCAAATTGTTGGTGCAAAGCCACCAACCGAGGTCCTGCTTGCATCTGTCTGTGAGCAAGATGGGGTGAGAAAGTGAAAATCTTTGGAGAGACCATTGAACAAAGAGGAGCCATTGGAGAATTCTCATGTGCAATCTCGCTAGAGGGACCAACATGATTGTTGCTGCCATGGTCCCTAGGAGTTGGAGAACCCATCTTGCCTTCGTTTCCTCAGGGGCATCAGCATGTGTATCTGTTGTTGGTAAACATGCGGTAAAAATGCTCGCATTCGAATTGTGTCTAATTCTGCTCCTATAAAGGTGACATGCTGTGAGGGCAATAAAGCAGATTTTTCCCAATTTATTGTTATACCCAACTGGTGACAGAGTGATGGTAGCGTCCCTGGTTTGAACTAGTTGATGCCTGGTGGGGGCGGTAAGGAGCCAGTCGTCCAGATACGGAAACACTTGGAATCCCTGACGTCTCAAAAGTGAGCCGTCACCACTGCCATACACTTGGTGAACACCCTGGGGGCTGTGGTGAGACCAAAGGGCAGGGCTCGAAACTGGAAATGACTGGCTCCCAGCTGGAAGCATAGGTGACTCCTGGATGCCCTGTCCATTTTCACATGGTAGAAAGCATCTTTGAGGTCGATGGAGCACATCCATACCTCCGTTCCCAACAATGGGAAAATCGATTGTAGTGTGACCATACGGAACTTGAACTTCTGTACATAGTTGTTCAGTTGGCTGAGATCTAGTATGGGTCTCAGGTCCCCTGTTCTTTTCGGCACCAAAAAGAATCTTGAGTAAGTTCCTAATCCGATTTAGTCTGAGGGGACACACTGGATGGCTCCTTTTCCTAGCAGCTTTGAAATCTCTGAGGCTGCTTGATCCCTTTGACTGGGTGGAACGTCTGGGATTTTTTTGAATGAAAGGGGGGGGGGTCTAATGCAAACTGAATGAGATAACCTCCGGAAATTATCCATAATACCCAGCGGTCCTGGGTGATGCTTTCCCAGGCTTCCGGATACAACTAAATTAGACACCCGACTGGCTCCGGATAAGCACAGCCGGGCACTCCCTCAGGAACGAGAGTAGGGAGAGCCACGAAAGGAATCACAGTCTCCCGAATTACGGGGGCCCCCTCTGCCCCTAGGGCGGCGTCTCCCTGAATAATCTCCCCCTCCTCTGTCTCTGGAGGGGGCCTCACCTTGTGCGGCAGGAAAAAAAACGCTGATTTTTTGAACCACATCCCCCCAGCTGGGCCTCTGGGTAAGGCCTAGAGGGAAGGGAAAACAGACCCCTACGGCAGACAAGGTCTTTTCCTTTTGCTCACATCTGGTGAGGGTGTCTTTCACTTTGGTCCCGAACAAAGAAGAACCATCAAAGGGGGAGTCAGTGAAGGAAGACTTGAAGGCCTCCGCAAAGTGACACAGGCGCAGCCAGGCCTGCCTTCTAAGGGCAACCCCTGAGCTTGCTGCCCTACTCGCTCCCTCGGCTGCATACGAAATGAGCCGCGTGGATGAGTTGACTATGGAATTGAGGGTAGAGACTGGGGCGGTAACCGTCTGGGCCACCGCCTCAGGAACGTTACCCACAAGAGTATCTCCCAACTCTTTGTGGAAATCTCTCTGGAGCCGAGTGAAGTGAGACAGGTAATTCAGCGACCATAAGGTAAAGGTTGCTGACGAGAGGGTACGCTTCCCGTACCGGTCCCATGGTCCTAGACTCCTTGTTAGGAGGATGGACGGAGGAAGAGGACTCTGCTACTTCCTTCTGAGTGGCTGCCGCCACCACCATCGCATCAATAGGGACTCCTTTAGACAGAAACTCTTTGCACTGGGGGGCGGAAAGAAACTTGTTGGGATGCCTGGGAACGGGCTCCACAGAATCAGGCTTTTCCCACGCTCTTCGACATATCAGATCAAGGAGCTCGAAGGGTGGAGACACCCAGCAGGTGGAGGGCTGAGCACCAAAAGCTTTAAGGAATACTGACTCCTCCTCGGAAGGGGCTTTGGACGGCCAGTCACCTCTTTGTTTAAGTATCTCCAGGATGTCGGAGAAGGAAACATCATCAGAGGATGACTTAGGGGACCCTTCCGATTCTGCGAGGTCAGTATCAGAGGTGAGAGACTCATCCTGGGAGTCTATGTGCTTCCTCTTGCACGTTTTCTTTCTGGGGGGCTCCTCAGGCACAAACTCTGAGGGGCCTTCAGAAACTTGGGGACCACTCTGGGGGTATCCCTAGGCCCTGGTGCTCCGCTGTCCATGGATAGGCGGTGATCAGACGCTCTCAACGGAGTGGTGGGGGACAGAGTGACCGACCCACCTGATGTAGCCGATGATCTGGCCAGCGCGGTCCGCATAGCCTCAAAGGCAGCCCCCCCCCCGAATCAGAGGAGCAACCAGCCCTCGAAACCATGACGGGGGTCGGAGTTCCCCGAACCGAAGCGCCGAGAGGAAGACTCGGAACCGAAATAAGCCCAGAGATGTCCCCCTCGGGCCCGACCAAAGAATCCAGAGTCCAGAGCCGACGGGGTCAGAGCCGATGTCAGTACCGATGGAGACAAAGGGGCCATCGGAGCCAACATAGGAACATCACACGGTGCGGTACACTCCAGCTCCGATGACAGAGATGTGCTCGGAGGAGGAATGATCGAAGACTGAGTCGGGACAGGCTCCGGAGCCGACTGGGCTGGAGCCGAAAATAATTTCGCCAAAACTGGTGACTGTAGGAGCCTCTGGACCATACTATCAATATCCACATCCGGAAGGGTCCTGGAGGATTTGGTGGACAGGGAGGGAGATCGAGATCTCCTCTCAGAGACTGGGCGATCGGTTCCGAAGAGGTTCCAATATAATAGGAGCCGCCGGTTCCATCAACACCGACACCTCCTGCAGCCCCGAGGACAGTGGAGCTGAGGAGGTCGATGCAACTTTTGTAACTTTCTCCGGGGGCTCCGATGAAGCTGACGGAGCCGGAGATCTCTTTTTTTGCTTGGATGATTTAGACTTAGCACTGGGAGAAGAATCTACGGCCTCTTCGAAAGAGTAGGATCAGCTTATTCTTTCTCTCTTGGAGCACTCTGAGATTGAACGCATGGCAAAAGCTGCAGGACTCCTGCAGATGAATGGCTCCCAGGCAATAGACACAAATAGAATGCCCATCGGTGATGGACATTTTGTACCCACATTTTGAGCACTTTTTGAAACCGGAAGGTTTGTGCTCTTTGGAATCTTTAGACATATTCGCAAAAAACACCAACAATGCAACGTAAGAGAAAGTCTGACAGGAAACTTACAGACACTCGCCACAAAAACGCGGGAAACAGTAAAGGTGAAAGTACACACTCTCTAAGAGATGCACTGAGACCAACTAAGTCCAGAAACCTCTAACTAAATGGTCAAAGACTACCAAAACAGAAAATCAAACCTCTAATTTAAACGGTTTGACAACAGACAGGACGAAAGGGCTAGGTCCTCTAACTGAAAACGGGCCTAGCCCGAGGGAACAGTTATCGGGATACCACAAAACCAACACACTACCACAAGGCTACACAACACGAAAGACAATAGCTATGAAAATAGCTTTTTGATTCAGAACAACTTTCTTAAGACAAGAAAAAAGGTACTTAGCCACAGCCAAGAGTGAGACCACGTCCGAGCTATACGAGCGGCAAACGAGATCTGGGGATATGGAGCAGTGCACCATGGGATACCTGCTTAGCCCAGCCAATAAGAGACTTCAAGCTAGAAAATTCGGCCGAGTCGGAGCCGATATTCGGCTCCGAACCCACGGGTAAGAATGTAGGCGAGATAGGACTACATAACATCCTAATTTTCTGTTTCAATACTCCCATAACATGCTGTTGATATTTAAGCATATGAAACTGGCAGTTTAAGACCCTAATTGCCAAGATTGCAAACTTATAAACCTTCTTTCCCCATCTATCGAGCGCCCTGGAATCTCTATCAGAGGGGGTGGGATTCTTAGCTGTTGAGGCCTTTACACCTTTGGGACCCTGTGAGATAGTTTCAGGGTCAGCAGCAGGATTTTTGAATAAAAATTTGTGGGAGTCAGGAACCCTGTAATATCTCGTCTGGCTTGCTAGGAGCCGGGAATCTAGAGCCATGCTTGATTCCGAAAACACATCAACAATGTCTAATACAGGAGGTGTGGCCAAAGGCCTATGCTGAGGAAGAAGAAGGAAATCCCTAAGCCTCTTTTTTGATTCTGAGAAATCTTGACTCTCCCAATGAAAATGTTCCCTCAAAGTATGCAAGGTTTCCCCAAAAGAATAATTTTCAGGAGGAGATGCAGATGGGATGGATTCCTCTGCATCTGAATCATCATAGGGTGGTATAGCAAATTCCTGATCAGAAGAGGAATCAGAAGAAATAGAAACCTGATCTGAAGATTCATAATCAGTGTCTTGCCTAGGCCTCTTATCAGGGGGGGTTTGGGAACCCCTGATCAAGGTAATTAAGTCTTCAGCCATTTTGATCATCTGTTTTTTGGGCATAGAGGCCTGAGCACGTGGCTCATGCGTCGGTTTTTTAGTTTAGAAGTTGCTTTTGTCTTTGTTTTTGAAGTTGGTGTCGGTTTTATGTAGAAATGCTGAGGCCTGAAAACACCCTCAGAAGCCGGTGCCTGCTCAGCGACTCTGGACCCATCTGCGGGTACAATACTCTGAGAATCTCACTGCATGCCGGATTCCACATGGGTCTCGGTAGAGGCCTGCGACTTGAAAGTAGCGCGTATCAGGGGCTGCAAAAGCACCTCACTGGAGTACCGGCGACTGGCTTAGGGGAAGCTTTGTCGTCGGTTTTGGACCTCGACGGTCCGTCTCTGTCCTTTTCTTTGCGTTTTTTGTGAACTACGGTAGTCGAATTGCTATCCAATGACATTTCAGGGTAGTTAAATCCGTTTCCAAAATATTTTGAGGCAAAGATATACAGACGCTTAATAGTGTGTTGGTTAAATCTAGCACAAAACTGACAGTAAGGCACGTTATGATCTGGGCCTAGGCAAGGAATACAGTACAAATGAAAATCCTTATGAGGTATTTGCTTCCCACAAGTAATGCAATTATTAACTCTTACTGACATTGGTAAGGAGCAAGAAAAAGTTTCCCCAATGGGGTACTTAGCTTTAATTGAAGACTTTGGTTCTGAAACTCGAATGCGAAAAGTCAGCCGACCGGCACTTGCGAACTGCTTCTGCTTCGGGCACCACGCAGCAAGAACGATTAAAGAAAATGGCATTGGCTGCATGTTTTATATCCCTGACAACCTGATGTCATGGAAGAGGAGACAGCAACTGACGCAGGACCCAAGGCTTTGATATTCAGGCCGACTGAGGGCAACCTGCCAGCAGATTACCCAAATGTAATTACTGCAACAGTGAAACACGAAGAACATCTGTATCAGTGCAATCACATTCCTCTTCACATTCAATTTCTTGAATCTCTTCAGGAAAAGAGGAATCTGTTTTTTCTTGCCAGAAACCACCTGATATGAAAGATCAATAGCGTGCAGTATACCCTGAGCCAGAATTATTAAACTACTGCTGTCCAGTGAAACTAGAGCAGGAGAAAATATATGTCTAGTTTTGTTTTCTTTTGACAGGAAAATTACAACAAACAAATTTTTAATGGCAGCAGCAGCTTCCCCAGGGATGGACACAACATTATGGTTAAACAAGGGGAACTTCCCCGCTCTTTATCACAACACTGACATAAGTGTCTTTCCCTTGTCTACTTAGGGAACCCCAACAGCCACAGAGGACATGCCTAACCCTATGTCTATAACAACTGTATAGGCAACACCAGAGGGATCCAGGGAAAAAGATGAGTGGTCAAGGGAAGCAGATTTGGCTACAACTGTGTCACCCACTTGCACACGAGGTAAACTGCTAGCCTGCAGTGGTGGCAAAGGCGGTTTAGTGAACTTTTTCTTTTTGTGACTGAAAGAACCAACCGTGGGAATGGTAGTTGTATGGAAACAAAGCAGCACAAGCTGGTAACATTTCAGTAGTATAAATTCACTATACACGCACACACACGCACACACACACACAATAAAAAGCACTCAGAACACTTCACTAGCTCCAAAAAGTAATTCAAAGACAGTTTCTCCTGGGAAAAAATGGTTTTAGAAGGTTTAAATCAACTTTTAAACAAATGCAAAAATGCACTCCCATTTAAAACTACAGCAAAGTCATGTGACGGTCAATAAACACACAGTCCTAGCTTAAAAAGTACTTTTAATGCTTAAATTTACTTTCCTGTGAGGAAACGTAATATGTGGAAGGTTTTCCCCAAAGAGGAATTATCTGCCCAGCATTGGAACAGCAGATGCCGTTGCTGATCCTTGAAAGCATACACAGGAGCACTCTCTTCAGCAGCAGGAAAGCTCTGAATGGCTTAGTGCCCAAAAACTGTATTTTAAGACAGCTCAAACTGAACTTACAGTCTGGGTGCATGGATGGTTCTCTGAAGTTTTGAAAGCTGGCTGGGTGTTACATATTATGCAAGATATAACACGTATAGCTTAGGCTAACTGCAGCAGTGATCAACATGAACATTTTTACATGTTAACTGGTCACTGTAATTCTATCCCGTATCAAGTTCATAGGTTGGTACTAGGCTATCAGCCCTAGGGCCTATACAAGCCCAGCCATAACAATTCCCTGGCTATTTCTTCCCACACTATTTACTTCCCTGGACCCTTGTCTAGCAGGGCAACTGACGTGATCCCCAGGGTGAATTTCCTTTCTCCCATCGTCAAGGTTCCTTTTGAAGAGGGCCAAAGAGGCACTCTGCTTGACATGTATGGGCAATCTATTCCAGAGTCTGGGGAGTCTCTGAGTCAGGAACCTATCCCTCCAGCATGTTTTGTTTATTGTGATGACAAGGTTTAGATCCCTGGAGTGTGTGGCTCTGAGGGATTGGGATTTCTTTAAGTGTACCATGTCCACCAGCACTGGGTTTGACATGGTCTTGTATGTTAAGCAGAGATCGCCTCTGAGTAGGCGATATGCAACAGAGTATAGCTGGAGTTTTTTAAGGTGGTCAGCGTAGGGCATCTGCTTTAGGCCTGTGATTCTTTTAGTGGGGAAACAGTGTCTGTAGCATCAGCATCTTAAATCAATTACCTTGATTCATAGGTAGGTACTAGGCCATTGGCCCTAGGGCCTACATAAGCCTAGCCAAAAAATGTACCCTGGCTTTCGCCACCCAAGAAAATTATTTTCCTGTGCCCCTGTTGAGCAGAGCCACAGAAGTGATCCCTGGGGTGAATTTCCCATTTCCCATCCAATCATCAAGATTTTTCTTGAAGAGTTCTAATGAGGAGCTCTGTTCGACATAGATAGGTAGTCTATTCCAGAGTATGGGAAGTCTCTGGGACAGGAATCTATCCCTCCAGCATGTTCCGTTTATTGTGGTGACAAGGTTTAGGTCCCTAGAGCGTGTAGCTCGGAGGGATTGGGATTTCTTTAAGTGGAGCATGTCCAACAGCTCTGGGTTTGACATAGCTTTGTATGTTAGGCAGAGATCGCCCCTGAGTAGGCGATATGCGATGGAGTAAAGCTGTAGTTTTTTGAGACTGTCTGCATAGGGCATCTGTTTGAGGCCAGTAATCCTCTTTGTGAGGTATTTCTGTGGTCTTTCCAGTTGTTGCAGATGTCTTGTGAGGTACATACCAAAAGGGGCATTGTACTCTATAATGGGTCTAATGAGTGATGAGTAGAGGGGAACAATGACCTCTTTTTTTCTGGATGAGAATCCTTTTGTGATGAGATGAGCCACGTAGAAGGATTTCCTGACCACTGTGGCGATGTGATTATCAAAGGAGAGACTACTGTCTACCTGTGTCCCAAGATCTCTTATCACATTTTCGGCATTAAGTAGACTACCAGCTATGTGGTAGTTCATGGGTACAGAGTTTTTACCACAGGGGATGACAATACACTTTTTGGCATTGAGATTCAGGCCATGGCTTTGACACCAGGTATCTGTTTCAGTGAGGCCGTTTTGTAGTTTGCCTACATCATTAGGAGTTTTGATTATGGCTCCTAGTTTGCAGTCATCTGCAAACTTTGTTAGCCAAAGACCTTCTGTGTTAGCCTGCACTTCAGAGAAGTAGATACCAAACAGGAGAGGACCCAGGACTGAACCCTGTGGTACTCCACTTGTCTGATGTCGGATTTGGAATCCGCTACTTTCACAGTGTGGGTTCTGTCCGTGAGCCAGTTGGCAACCCATCTTGTGACATAGGGATTTATACCTAGTTTAGTGAGCTTATCTATAATTCCAGAGTGGGGGTGGTGTTGAAAGCCTTGGTGAGATCTAGATAAGCTGTGTGAACCATTTTACCCTCATCTATGGCTTTGGTGACTGCTTCAAAGAAGTCAATCAGGTTTAGGAGACATGATCTGCCTTTTACAAATCCAAACTTGGTAGGGTCCAGAGTTTGGAGATTACCAATGTCTTTGTTTATGAGTTCCATGATGATACATTACATGGCCTTGCAAACCAGGCTCATCAGGCTAATGGGTCGGTAGTTCCCGGGGTCCATCGTGGCTCCACCTTTGTGGAGTGGGATAACTGTCGCAGTGCACCATTCAGTGGGTACAAAGCCTGAGGTGAGGCTATGACTGAACATGGTACTTGGGTTGGGTGCCAGTTCATTCTGTAGTTCATGTAGAACGCAGACTGGGATATTGTCAGGTCCCATGGATGCTGTGTTCTTGGCTTTGGAGAGTGTTCTTTTTTTACCTGTGCAGCCGTGATTATAGGAACTTTGCATTCTTCCGGTATAGAGATGGGCCCTCTAGGGGGCGAGAGGGGGGTAAAGTTAGCACTGAACCTATCTGCTAGGATGTTGGCAATATCAGTTGGTTCTGTATATTTAGCGCCATTGTGCTGTAACTCAGAGCAGATCTGAGTGTTGCCATTGAGATTCTTGACATAGCCATAGAATGCTTTGTGGTTGTCTTTAGAGTCAGTGGCAATTTTGTTTTCGTAACTAGCTTTGGAGGATTTTATGAGGGATCTCAGCTTCTTACGGAGGTTGACCAGGGAGTTCCTCTAGTCATGGAATTTTACTCTTTTTGTAACAGTTTGTTTCTTCTGTTGTAGAGTTTGTTTATGGCAGAGGACCACCAGATTGGCTTCCTTTTTTTGGAGGATAACATCTTGGTTCTATTAGGGATAGCATGATCCATGCACTTGTGTAAGTGCTTATAAAGTGCATTTGTGTAGGATTCAGCAGTCATACCTCTATTGCCCATCTGCATGGGTGTCGTGAAGTTTGCCACTTCTGTCTTAAGTGTGAAGTTTGCTTTGGAGAAGTTTTTTACAATGGTTTCCCTAACTGGGGGTGGGGGTGGGATGTGGATGTCTAGGCTGATTAGCTTGTGGTCGGATCTGACCAACAAGGAATTGACCTCTGGTGTGGAACACCGGTTTCCCATGTTGGTAATGACCAGGTCTAGGATATTGTTGCCCCTGGTGGTGGTGTGAATAAGTTGATCCAAGGCGCTGGAACTTATGAATTCTAGAAAACGTTGATAAACTTGTTCAAGTGTACATGTCCTAAAATCGGTCTACACTGACCTTCTTTCTTTGACAACAGGAAGATGGAATCCTAAATATAACCCCTTTACTTATTCTGACAAGGACACTGCACTACATACTAAGAAACATATGCTAAAATAAGCGGTAGAACCAAGTAGAAATGATGTATTGGAGTAACTGTAGCAATCCCTAAAACTGGAATGGCGCAAAATACCATAGTGTAACCCACTGATACACTGACCCATCTGAAATCATCTAAAATGACAACTGAAAAAAAGGTTTAAGCATTTCTCGTTAGTGACAGGATGGAAGATATGACAGTTATGACTATCACTGATCATTACTGTAGGGTCTAGGATGCTGACAGGACCTTGCTGCTGGACGTCCAAATACCAGTTTTTCTTTTGGTAGTGTCTTTTTCTGCTGCTTCCTAGATCGTTTACAACAGAATGTGTAGTACTTGTTAGGAAAATTGCCAAAATATCTCTTAAGTGGATGGGATATCTACTTAACAGGCAGGCTTTTTTTTTTTTTTTTTTTTTTTTTACATACTGTTATTAGCCATCATTAGTGCGCAATTGTCAGCTTTCCCCCAGAATACTGAGGCTGTACTCCAGATGCATCTCCTTACCCAAGGATGGTGTGATCTTAGAGCTGGAATAAATGTAGTGGATATTCATGAGGGTGTACAGCCCCCCACACACACATCCATCCGGGGTGTAAGGGGCTTATCCCTCTTACTCATTTTGTGATCACTTTTTAAAGATTTTTGATTGCGAATGTTTGCAGTTTAATTTCCTTTGCAACTGCAATCGTGAAATCAATCACAAAGGAACTAGAGTCTTTCTTGGAGACAACATTTCCAATGGTCTTACTCCTTTCTACTAGATCTTTCAGAAAGTTTTGTCGGAAGACCACCAAAAAAAAAATCTATCATCCAAGACAGAAACCTGCCATGGATTTTACTCTGTCATTTGATTGAGTATATTCTGAGTTGCCACTTACTTAATCCCATTAAAAACGTGTTAATCAGTCACAGCATACATGTTAGCAAACACTCTTGGACCCTATAAAATATATTCAAAACATAGACATTAACAAGACTCGAGTGTAACAGCAAAGTAAGTCCTCTAAAAGATGGAATTAGAAGAGAAGAGCAAGAAGTTTAGATGCATCACATTTCAACAACTCAACATCTCTCTTCATGCAACATTTTAGTAGCCCATTTAAATACCAAGATGAAGAACAGAAAGATGAAGGGGAATCCACATTCCCAGTATGCATCCAGACTGAGGAAGAATGAAATCTGATCTGTATAAAAGGGATCCTTAATCCTTCACACAGCATGGAGGAGGAGAAGGTATTAACCTTTTTTGCACTAGAAATGATCCCAGACGCAGAGGAGTTGTAGGGATATGCCTTCTGTAGTAAAGACAAAATACACTTGAGCATTATATTTTATTTATATATATATATATATATATATATATATATATATATATATATATATATATATATACACACACACACACACACACACACACACACACACACACACACACACACACACACACACTACAATCTGCAGAAACCACCCAGAAATATCAGATGCCGACGAATTGAAACCAGAATCCCCGATGCCCTAATCTTGAACATTGCATTCAGGCATTGGGTACCCATTTCAGCTGACCTGTAGTCAGATGACACAAGCCATACATAATTAGTTGTAGGAAATCTCCATATGGACTTAGTTTATTTATTTAAATAAGACAAACATATAGAAAAAGTGACTTTATGAAGAACATCAGCAACATAGGAGGAGCGAGGCTAAATCTGAGGGCCTAAATCATAGCAGTTAATAGGGAATGGAGATGGGCTTGTCTGAACTCATAACAGCTTGGAATTCAGACAGTGAAAAAGCAGAAGTCTAAATGGACAAAATCTGAGGGCCTAAATCATAGCAGTTAATAGGGAATGGAGATGGGCTTGTCTGAACTCATAACAGCTTGGAATTCAGACAGTGAAAAAGCAGAAGTCTAAATGGACAAAACTCAAATGGCTCAGTCTGTAGTGTTGCATCAGGTACTTGAGAACCAATGTCCAGGCTTTGAGGTTCCTTTCTGCTTCAAATGTCCCACCATTGAACACGATGTTAATGCTGAAAATCAAAGCAAGTTTCCACCACTGGAGTATTCTCTGGATTTCACTCTGAGGTGGTGGGGGTTGAATGAATCTTAATTCCAGCAGCTGCACGAAGAGGAGTCAGTGCACAGCAGGTCTTGCTGTCTTAGTTACTGATGCCTATCTAATGTAGGAGTCATGCTTTCAACTTTCTGAAACAAAGGCTTCCTGTACTACTGCTTTTCCATGAAGAATTTTAATTTATCTACATGTTTATTCTTAGCAATGTATTTCTGATTAACAGATGGAGAAGGAACACAAGTAAAACCATTTAAGTAGTGAATTCCTACTAAAGTTTTTTTCTTATTACTTATTTACGGTGACTACCTCAATCACAGAGGGCATTGCAGAGGCTGAGTCTTCAACCATTACCACTACAGTGTGGAGCAGAGGGATAAAGACCTAAATGTGAACCATACATCTTGGAACAGGAGCTGGAAGGAGGGAAAGCTGGGAGTTCTCATCCATCTGGAGGGGGGCAGTTTGTCTTGCCACTTGGGTGACAAACAGTTGGGAGTCCTGGGCTGAGGGATGTGTCACCATGACATAGCCATGCAGGTGAGGGGGCAGTTGTGCAAGGAAGCTCATATGCTCATCCGCCAAAGACTGGCAGCCGATGCATCTCTCAGAAGCTGCTTAGGGGTTGCAAGACACCCTGATGTCTGCCTGGATTATGGTCCATTAATCAGCTCTCAACTAACTGGAGAATGAATGGGTTGATGACGGCTCTCAACTTTGTAAGGAACTAGTGGTCTGGATGGGTGGTGGCAGGGCTGATAGCAGGCAGAAGGCTTAAAAAAAACAAAAAATCTCTGGTGACAAAAAAGGAAGCTTGTGTACAATAAAATGCAACTGGGCAGCACTGTGGGTCAGCGGCATGACCTTTGCTTCAAAGCTTAAGTTCTACCATGGTTTCTAGTCATTGGCTGCGTGGTTTACAAGTCTTCCTCAAATCTGCTTGAGTTTTCTTTCTCAAAGTACTCTTTCCTTTCACCTTTCCAAAATTAGTTTAAGGTTTACTCTAAATGGTCTATACATAGAGAGTTGCAGCTGAAAATGGTATATGGATCAACACACTTAACAGAGAGCGAGGGCATGCACTGGAGAAAAGCCAAAGAAAAGTCAATAAATTAACAAAGAAAAGTAGATTGTTTCAGTTCAAGATGCAAAACCACCAAGTAGGTTGTGTGGTGCAGTCTTATACAGCCAAGCTCCTTTTAACACCATGGAGAAATAATCCATTCATATGCCCCTTTAAATGTTTAAATGCAGAAACAACGTTTACAATAAGCAACTTTCAAGCTTTCAACGGATTACAAAAATTCAGAATGCATAAACCGCACTCCATTTTGCCCTTCTCTCAGGGGGCTTGGATGGTGACACTGGGCCTGAATGATGCATGCTACCACATTATGGTTTTGAAGCCTCATATGCAGCTTCTCTTGATCCATAAGAGGACTACTTCATGGAACTGCTTTTACGACTGCCAGCAGCTCTTAAAGTATGTTTCTCCAAGGGTCTAGCTTTCGTAGTGTCAGTAGTTCTGGAAAAGAACATGAACATCTTTTCAGGTCTGTGTGATTGCACTGTGCAGGTTCAGACCCAAGATCAGCTGGTGAAGGTAGCAATTCCCTTTGTGCACTCCCTATGATTTCTGCTTCAAAGAGGAAGATATTTTTGGGACGTGGCCTGGGCTCCCAGAGGAGAATGACGTTTTACACCAAGGGCAGTCTAGCATACAGTGAAGCACTGACAGTGGAACATCAAATGGCAGTCATTCTCAGCCAGGTGTTTTCAGTAACAAATTTCATGTTGAGTGAATCTCAAAGATCAAGACTGCAGGACTGCACATAAGGAAAATCCAGCTTTACCGCCCTGTTCTGTAAGATGAAACTCTACATCCTCTGAACAAACTACTATTATGGATATCGGTGGTGACAAAGTACCATTTTCAGTTGATTTCAGTGGTTCAGGCAACACAGACATGATCTACAATCCTTTCACTCCTCGTTCCAGTTACTAACAACTGCAAAATGAGGGCTGGCTTCTTAGTTCCTGATCACGCATGCACACAATGTATGCTGGGAGGTGTATCTGGAGACCCACAGTGCAAAATGTGTGGTCTATACAAAAAGGGAACTTTACATTAATATAACAGTTGTTAGCAGTCATTCTAGCCTTTAAGGTATTCAAGAAAATTCTGAGACATGAGATGCTCTAGGAGATGTACAACACTGTTACTGTACATGAACAAGGTGGTTATCTTATACCTGCCTCTGAGATTCAGTTGGCTGCCGTGTATTCTGCAGTTAAGCAAAATATCCTAGCGGACAAACTGAGTCACATGGTGTGACTTCATCACAAGTGGCAACTAAGCACACAGGTCATCATCTTACTGACACCACAGTTTCTGACAAGAAGTCGGCACATGTTAGCAAAGCCTTAGGTGGGAATATTCTGTATGCACTTCTCCCCTTTCCTTCCATTCTAACACTGACAAAGGCAAGGGGTGAAAGGTTGGTTTAATCCTATTAGATACAAGTTATTATAAAGAGTTTTGTTTCTGAAAAGGGACTACTACTGCATAACCAGGAGAGGAACCTGCACAATTTCCCTGGCAGTCTATATCTGAGAGTCTGGCTTCAAAGTTTTACTTGTTAAAAGGCATGTGCTTTCATCTTGACACAGATCTCACAGAAAGCAAGGAAGCCAGTCACTAGGATGTCCTATTTTGCTAGATGGCGGAGGTTTTTGCACTTGTCTCAGAGTAAGAATTTTTCCTCCTTGGTAATGCAGCACCTTATGTTGCTAAAGTATGATGACATTTTTTGCTAACATTTTTTCATATCCTTCCATTAAAACCACCATTCTAACACGAGCCACACCTAGAATATGCTTATTTTCAATATACAGTTTTAAAGAGCTTAACCTTAGGTGCAAAATACTGGCAGATAGAACACTCTTATGTACAAGGCCTAGGCAAAAAAAAAAAAAAAAAAAATCTTAAATTTCTTATCCTTATAAGGGAGCTGTTGACTGCAGTCACAGCTCCCTTTCTTAAATGACACAAAAGAAAACTGTGACTGCAGTCGTCAACAGATGAAAGCAATTTTTTCTGAAAAATAAAAGGAAAAGAAGACGGGTCTGCATTGGGTAATTAACTAACCACAAATACTGTAGCTGAACTGACCGCATGACTTTTTCACTCATGGACTGGCAACGTTCAGAGGATTTTCATGCCTGTAAGTCCCAAGTATCAGCACTCAGTCTTGTGCATAAATAAAAGAGGAAAGTGGCTAAATGTTTGTAGACTGACTGGAGGTATGGTATCCTTGGCAGGATATATTCCATAAATCATCAATACTGCAACAGTGATCTAATGAAGAACATCAGCTGTACTCAAAACATCCCCAGTAGTACTCACATAGGGTATCATTTGGTTTATTTTCTCCCAATTGCTTTGGGTTTTAAATACCATGACAGGAATGGACCCCACTCCTAAGTTAAAGGTTAAAGTTAATGAAATTAGTATTGTTTCAATCTTTAATGTTAGCCAAAAGTGCTCTTCGCAACATCTGTAATGTGCCAACAACTGACTCCTTTTGCAATTCATACAGAGTTACATGTATTAGTAACATATCTAAATATGACTGTAAATTATTTTTGAGACCCCCATTGCTCATATTACTACTGGAACTATCTGTGTATCCTTTCACACTGCCCTCATTTCTGCCTGCAAATCCTGGTATTTTATGACTGTGCCTCTCTGTACGCAAGACGTAATTCCTGGGTGTAGCAATTTGAATGATCAAATGCTACTTTTGCCTTCTTTTCATGGACAACTACATCTGGTTTTCATGCACCTATTTTTAACTGTTGGTAATGGGTGATCCCATGTGATATAAACCATCATTTTCTGTAATGCTTTGTGGCTCATGTTTCCAATGCTTCTCAGCTACTTCAATATTGTAATGTTTGCACATTACCCAATCATGTAAGTGGTTGCTATCATGAGATCTAAAGGTCACAGTAACATCAGTGTTGAGGGTAGGGACTACAATAACAGACTACAAATACTTATTTAATGATATCTTGCTGAATATACTGGGGACAGGAGAATAGAGTGAAGCACAACCGAGCAGAACTCCTCAATGAAAATGTACTGAATTAGACAGAGGAGGTCTATGACCGATCAGAACTCCCTAGTTCTTTTTAATGCTAAAAAGAAAATGGAGGAGCATCAGATGTCTTGTTCTGTTGGGCCTCTCGGACGACTCATTTTCTGAGAAGCTTCTGCACCTCCTTCCTTCCAATCCCTTCTTACAAGCTGGAATGTTCTGCAAGGGTTGACATGGTGCAATGGGACTATAAAGGGGTGGCATATCTATTTTAAACCAATTTCCTTATTTAGCTCTCTTTTGTGATCATTTTCCAGTGGGACAAGTGGAAGAAGATTCTTCCCTGCCTCCTGCAAAAGGTAGCTAGCTTGGAAATCAGGAGCAACGTGAACCTCACTGAAGCTGGCCACAGCCTACTGACAAACTAGTTGTCAACCTCAGCCTCTGGCCCCTGTCAAACTCTGCATCTGGCCGAATGACCTTGCTAAAAGAAGTTGGGTCCTTTCCTCCAACCTTCTGGTTACAAGTCAGTAGGCTATCCTTAAGCCATGACTGAAACTGACTCCATTCTATTATACAAAAAAATGAGCTGAGGACGGTGAAATCCAACTTGTACAGATGAAAGGGTCTGGTATTTCTCTTGCCATGTCCTCCAGATGTTCAGTCACTGGCCCAAACAGAAAAGGCCTTCTAAAGGGTGCATTTATAAATGCTGCTTTGGTGTCCTTGACAAAGGCTTGGAGGTGCAGCAAACAGCTATTTGGTAAATGATAATGTTTCAACATAATCCACAAGGCGGTATACACCACACATACCATGAGGCTGGTGAATGCAGCTAAAATGGTTTGCATGTACTCAGAGCTGCTCTTTCAAAAATTTATCAAGGTAGGCCAAGTCACTGACCTGATGCTGCAATTCATTCAACAAATCTTACTAATACACAGCTTGTGGATCATACAGTTTCACAGCTCTCACTGTTTTAGCTGAAGCAGTGAACACTTCTATCCCAAAATTGATCCACTACTCTTGATTCTCTGAGATGGGCTGCGTAGGTCTCAGACATGGAGTTGCTCTTCAGAGCTGTTGTTCAAATCATTACACCTGGTTTGGGTGTCTAGGCCCAGACATTGCACTCCTAAGTTAAGGGGAGAGGGGTGTGCAGAAAATCTTGTTGGTATTCTTATGGCCACAGACACTGAACCTCTATTTGACCATACAGCATTTGTGGTATCACCGCAGCATGTCCACCAGTAGTGCTGCCATACACAGATGACTTGCAGAGTCATCCTGTTTCCAGAAGTCTTCTCTGAGGTGAGGAGATGGATTTGGTGGTCCATGATCCACTCTGGCAGATCACATGGAGTTGATCAAACTCTGATCATCTTGATGGGGAGCATGGAGCATCCACTCACTCCACCTTATCTAACCTCTATTAAGGGATTGCTGTCCTCTCCAAGTGTTGTGATTTCCCAAGACGTTTGCTGGCCTAGGTGAAGAGGCTTACTCTAAAGTCTCAGGTCTGCTGCCAGAAGAAATCAGCATTGTTACTTAATCTAATCCTAAAGGTGAATATGGAGATTTTAATTAATTTATTTAACATTTGTTAACAGGGAAAGTCTGATTTCGAACAAAGCCAATTTTCAGTAGCGGCCTGGGGAGAAACACTCCAGATGCATGTCTTTGTAAAGTGGGAGGAAACCGGAGCACCCGGAGGAAACCCAGACGAATGTAGGGAGGACATGCAGACTCTGCACAGAAGGCCCCGCAGCAGAGAATCGAACTGGAGAACCTCTTGCTGTGAGGCGACAATGCTACCACTGTACCAAGATGGGTTGCTCCAACCTCTCAAGAGCTGACACTGTTTGTTCATAGGCTTGTAATTATGATGGCTGTGGTGCACTTACCAGACTATGTACCCACAGATGAACAAGTTAGCAAAGGTCTTTGTACTTAATGACACTGACATATTTGCAATAACAATGGCTGCTGCATGTTCTGACATAGGGACCTTGGCTGAAGAGGTGGAAAAGATTGCTGTGCTGTTGCCAGCTGAAGTGACACTTCATAGACTGGCACTTGATGTACCAACTGCAGATACAGTGGCACTAGGTAGACAGTACAAGGTCCAAATGAAGGCTGACTCAAGTAAACTGAGTCAGCACCGGATAAAGGAGTGCTTTTATAGCTGGTGTAAAAAGGAATGTTGTTCATTGAGGCACCAATAACCGCTAGACTGATAGTATGACTGACACCTACATTACTGGCAGGAGTAGGGCAGATGTAGGCTGGCTAGGGCAGCAAGACAGACGTCTGCAGAGCTGTAGGAAAACCTAGCATCAGTAATACTAACATTAGGTAACAGAAT